>NW_027153292.1:0-80029 GCF_002600585.1 Cystoisospora suis
CGCGTCATAAGGTGCCTTCCGCGATCTTGGTCTTCAGTGAGGATCGGACCAAACTCCGTGGACAGTTCGTTTTCTCGAATGACTACCACGTGGCCTGCCAAGTTGTGTGATTGTGGTAGCCAGGCACCAAGTCGGTTTATGACACGCCCAGCAAGTAGACCACGTCGCTCCTTCGCAACTCTCGCCAGCGGTGCATTGCTGGCCGGCGTGTTCCAGCCGTGGGTAGCGGACTCCAAATGCATGCAGCGACTTGTCCCGCTCACATTGGAGCGCGCCCCGCGGAGTGGACACGTCGGACGACAGCGTCGCTGCAGGCTGCCGAGGACATGGGGCTTATGTCAGGCAAGGATTCCTCCTGGAATCATGTCGAAGAACGGGGCTTGAAGGAGACCAAGGGAGACACTGAGGCCGAACGCACCTGCTTAGCCATTCTGGGTGCGCAGAGGTTTGCGCGCCTAGAGTCGCCCTTGTCTCAGGTTGCACGAAGCACAGTAGCGGGTGCCCTCTAGGCGGATGCGGACTGTTTGCTTGGCATGTGTCGCCTGCTGCCTGGACGTGGAAGTACTTTATTTGCACTTCGCTCCTCGAGACTAGCCAAGCAAAGCGAAGCTCTGAGAGCAGAAGGGAGCGTCGTGGAGAGCCTGTCTCCAGACAGTGTCTTCTGACGACCGTGGTTGGTGGGAGGCAGTGTCGCAGCAGGACCAGCCTCAACAATGTCATTGTGGAGCATGCGAGGATTGCTCGCAGTTTTTGTCTCTACGGCTGTAGCATTCGCGTTGACCTACAGGTCGAAACTGACAGTTCCGGCGTCAATCGCATTCTTTCTGGGCGCGTTTTACACGTTCCTACCGGTTTCAATTTGCACAGCGTACTCGCTGACTGCTCAGGCGTTGACAGTCTTGGAGTTTCTCCTAGCGTAAGTAACCTGCCGGGCCCAGAAGCGCTACTTCAAGCGCGAGTGGGGCGAGAAGGGACCGTCGCCGCTCACGCACTGTGTTTGGGCGCACACCCGAGCGCACTCGGACCGGGACACAGATGTAACCGATTCATTCATACCGTGGTTGAAGGTACCACGCGGAGCACGGGCTTCTGTTGCCAGCTTCTTCGTGTCGCGAATACCCTCTTATCTTGCATATCAGTTCTGACAGGCAGAAGGCAGAGACTCCCGTTGGTGGGTCGCAGCATGATCGTACTTCCATGTTTCATGCCGTCCCTTTTCACGCTGGTCTTCCAAGCGGAACTGCGGCATGACGTTGGTATGCGCCTGTGCAGAGCTGTTGCATCACTCGGATCATTGGTTGCTGCTGCCAGTGTGTCGGCAGTGCTTCCGCCTGCTGGTATCGACACTCATGGTGCTGGCGTCGCCTTGGTCCACATCCTCTTTCTAGAAGCAGGCCGAGCCGTGTACTCTTTTTGTAGATCCCGCGCAGTTTGTCGGAAGCTGGTGCCTCTTTCTGTGGAGGTGAGCCAATGGAAGGCCGCGGCCACGCAGAATAGACCGTCGAGCCGTTTTGCAGAGGAAGTGACCACGGGGTCATCCAGCTCGTCTTTGCGGCTTTTTCAGGCTGGAAATGCTGCAGGTCTTGGATTTTACGTGCCTGTCATCATAACCAGCGTCTTTCCTGGTAGGCGCACAGGTGTGAGAGGTGTGAGTGTAGTCCAGCTCGGTGGACCGCGCTCTTCGGTTTCTTCTTTTTTCCGGTGGGCCCTCGGACAGATCCTGAAGTTCTTTGGAATGACCCGCTTCTGACTCGTGCGCTCCTTTTGCTCAGTCTGGAGCGGGCCAGCCGCTTGCTGTGCTGCCGTGACCACTCTTGGTCCAGCTTCGGCTGTGGACGCTTTCACAGTTGGTGAGCCTTTCTCTTGCAGGGGCTGCGCACGCATCCAAGCGGAAGCGCGCATGTCCCAACACTGCTGGTTGTTGTGGACCCCGTTTCTTCGTGTTGCAGGGCTGGCGGTGGGGACAATTTGCATTTTCAACGTCTTCGCGACCTTGTTAGTGCAGAAGTTCTTCTTAAGGCACGCGACGTTCAAAAAGCATCTCTGTGTTCTCGGGGCGACAGTGGTTCTTCATGTGATTATTTCGTCCGTGGTAGGTCGCTGACTCGAGAAGTCAGAAAAGGTAAGGGGAGTAAGTAATCAACTAAATCTGAAGAAAAAACACAAGAGTGTCTCTTCTTTCTGTCGAGGACTTCACGTTGTGAAGTTGTCATCAGGATTGAGTTTCATGACATCATACTGCGGTGCTTGCAGGCAATGCTCCAGCGCTCAGAGGTCCGCGGTTCCGTTGCGTCGATTGCCCTTTTCCTATGCCTGCTACTAGGCGGCCCGTATTTACTGACCCGTACTCAAACTCCGTTTGGAAGCCGCTCAGAGCACTCCGCAGAAAGCGAGGCCGCACTGCCGGAGCGTACGACCCATGTATAATTTGATACACTCTGATTAGCCGGTTTCCGTCGGCTCTCGCTTTTTTCTCAACTTTCTTGAAGCCATACAGATGTGGAGGCAGACAACCCGTAGCACGGCCTTCCTGCAGCTGGGGTACTGGCTTCCGAGCTACGAATACGGGGATGCGCCATAGTGAGGACAGTAACTCGTGAAGTGCAAGGCCCTTGGTCTGACCATGCCAGACTGTGTTAGCAGTGCCGGCTTGGCCGCGATGGAGATGACTGACTGCTATACGGGCTGGGTGGAAACCGGCTTTTTGGCGTCATAGCTAGAGGTGTGTCTGATCGATGGATACCGGCGTTTTGGAGTGTTGTTATCGTTGGCCCAGGCCAGACATGCGACAGGAAAAAACGTGGGAGTGGTGAGACGTCTTCCGCGTAGTGGAGCTTTGTGCTGAGGAGTGCCTCACTTCCTTCTGACGGCCGAATTCGCAACCCACACCGAGAGAACGCCGGGCACCATGGCCTTGCGTAGCGTGACGTGGGGCGGCCCAGCAAGTCAGCCTTCGTGTAGTGCAGTCGTGCAGTCCCGTGGTGATTGCCGAGCACACCTGTGTAAGCAACACATAGGGTTGCGGGAACGTTTCTGCGGAGCTGTATAGCTCAGAATATTTAGGGGTTGCGTGTTAGCGAAAAGCAGTACTGTAAGATGCTGCCACACGAGCGGGCCATACACCCCCGGAGAGAGCGCCGATACCCTCCCCACCCTGGGCAGCCTATGCTAAGTGGATCGGGGTGTACATACATTAAGAAGAGTTCTTTACAGAACCCTGCGTCCGGCCGCACTTGCTTTATAACTGTATCCGTACGTGACTGGTGCACGGTACGAGAGAATCAGCGACCTGCAGAGGAAAAATGTGGGGTGTAAAGGTCTGGTGGGTTCCAGCTTCCTTCCTTGGAGTGGTGGTAGCCGTCGCGGAGGAGGCTAAGGTAAGCGGTATTGCATGCAACCTCCGCGGGTCACTGCGTATTTCACGCTCGTGTAGCTTTTCGGGAGTCGGTGGCCAATCCCCTTCAAACAGAATGCGCAGACTCTTCCCTCAATCGAGGTTAAACTGGCGCCTCCAGAGGATGTGAGTTTCCTTTCAGCCATGCTTGGAAATGCCAGTCATCCGGGTTTCGTCCATAACATCCAGCCTCTGCCACAAGTAACAGCAGAGATACAGCTGCTGGAGAGAGCTCGGATGCGACTCGAAGAGGTGAACGTTACTCTGATCTGGCTCTGCTGCCTACACCTAAGAGTAATGCCACAGGGACTGATGGCCAAGCTTGAGGATGAGTACAACCGTCAACTCGACAATTCTCAGACTCAGATTAGCGGGGCCGTGGAACGAGTGAGGACCAGTGCGCGTGACTTGGTTCGTGGCTCGTATGATTCGCTCCCCTACTAGGCAATGAGAGTCTTCAATAGCCCGAATATCCTACGGAGCGCAGTGAAAGCGTCCATGATGCCGCTGACTACTAGTCCTGTCCGAGCGACGCCCGAGTTCCGTCAGCTGCCTGATGGGTTAGTATTGGAACGTCTTCCATCGTGATGCCTTGCGCTGTACAGCTGTTTCAGAGCCGCATCAATGCATACCAGGACAGTGCGCAGCGACGTCAAGGTCCACAAGAATGGACCTGTCGGTCCCGAGCGCCTTGTGTCCACATCCTTCCTGGAGACCGAGCAGATGACTTCGTCTGCCTCCGGAAGCAAGTTCCTAGGCCTGCTTGGAATGGCGGCGCCACCACCGTCAGTTAAAGTGGAAGTATGGACGAGTACTCATAACAACGATACGTGGTCGATCAGCACTGTGAACCGCAGCTGACTGATATCAAGGAACCCGACCCCTCAATCAAGGACAAAATGGTCGGTCTGACGGAAGGGTTGGCGGTGCCGCTCACCCTCTACATAGGCTTTCCTCGTAGGATGAGATTGAGGAGCTTCGCACCGATGAGGAGACCAGAGTTAGAACTCTTGTGTACTCATACTTGTACTGGGATACCGTCTCGTGCAGATGTTTCAGCAAGCCATTGCTGAATTTGAGCAGCTCACGAAGATCACAGTCCAAGGTACTCCTACCTGCCACCACCCTAGCCGTACAGATATAAATCTCAACCTTCAATAAGAATTGGAAAAAAATATTCAGATCCAGATGAATCCCTTCCTCGTAGACACAGAGGTACGACAAGTCAGCTTGTCACTGAAAGTGCTATAACCCTAGCGGGGTTGCCTCCCAGGCTGTGGGAGCAGCTGTCCAAGAACAACTGTCTACGACGGCGCCAGCAAGCAGAACAGTCGCTTTCCGGGAAGTTGATGAGGAAGGGACTCCCTTCTTAGGCAGAGTAAGGGAGACACGGGGGCAGTTATGCCTTGGGTTTCATCAGATCAATGGGTTGCTCAGAAATGCCAGGAGCTGCGGAACCGATACCCCAATTTCAAAGTGGAATGCCCGGCGAGCGGGGACTCAGTCCAGACGGTAAGCTTGTGCTGACCCAGTCCCGGTGGGAGTGAGCATCCCACATTTTTTCGGCAGCCCGGAACGCAGTCCTCCTTCTTGGAAGTGACAGAAACAGCTGTTTCTACGCAAAGTACGGAAAGTGCACAACTCATCAAGGTTCCCACGTTTCAAGAAAAAGGGGTTGTAGAAAGCAAACTATTCGACTCCGATATGGAGAAACAGCTGAATGTGAAAGTTGCACAATCTGACAAGCCGTAAGATGAGCTGCTTATAAATTGTCGCACACAGCACTGTAACTGCCGCACCACCCCTTCCAGCTATCCTACAGTGGATGAGCTCGTCAGCGACATGGAAAAGAAACGCAATGCAACAGAACGGCTCGTAAGCGGGATGAGCTCAAATGAGTACTGCAGCAGATGGAGCTCTCCGCCGCTTCCAGGAGCGCATGAAAATTTTGGAACTGCAGCTTAAGCTGTTGAAGGTCAGGAGGGCTACGCGGCATATCCCGATGAAAGCCAGTAATGCGCAGTCCCTCAGGCACAAGATGAGATGATAAAAGACGCCCTTCACACGTCCGTTGCCCGTGTACTGGCCCAATATGCACCTGCCGGTGAGCGTGTTACCCTATCCGGCACAACCTCCGCACCTCATTCCATCGGTCCTTCAGTCGAAGCAGTTAAGGCGGAAGTTGCAATTCGGAGCATTGCCTAGTTTTTGTGAAGCCTGTTGACACCAAGCTTCACCTATACCCACTTGAGAATATCCTTGATGAAAATATTCCAAACGACCTCTATCAGTACCTCGACGCAAATTAGATAGATTACAATCCATTCCAATTTGTAGCCATGCTGCACGAAAACGCCAAGAGACAGACTCGCTCGTTTTTCTCCAGGTTGCCGCCTCACAAAAAAAGCCTGCATCTGCTAGCAGCAACTCACCTGAATTGTTAACTCGTTGTTGAGCATATCATACAGATCCTTGATTATATCCAACCTGCACCACGAGCCCTCGACAAAAACACGGTGGTGCCAAAGGATGACGTGCTAGCAATGCTGCAGTGTAGCCTCGGACTCGATCAAGGTTCAAAGACCCACCTCTGGTTCAGAATCTCGACACGTTTGGGAATCTCCAAGTACCGCCGGCAGTGATCGTAGTGGTCGGCAAAGTCATCATTGTCCCAGAATATATCTGCCAGCGACGGAACGGCATGGCAGTTCAAAGAAGAATTCGAAGCGCAGCGAAGGGTGCACGACTGCGTACCAAAAAAAGAAAGAAAGCCTCTCGCCCCCGAGAAACAAATCCTCCTTACCAGGAGTATCCAGTATGTCCGTATGTAGATTGATGTAAAAGCGGTTTACAAAAAGCTCTCCTATCCGTTTGCCGATATCTTCGCGAGTGGAATTGATCTTCCCGGACTTCGCTAGACCCTCTGCAACCAGCACAGTCTCTTAGCACCCTGTGAACTGTTTGCACTTTCGTGTCGGATTGTCAGTTCAGCTGGACACCTCGCTTGGCCGAAAAGCAACTCCAGCGCTCACCCGGGATTTTGCGTGTTCTCTCTATCGTTTCGTCAACGACAGTTTCGAAGACGGCTAGCTTCACGCTCTGTAGAGTGGACAAAACGGCGGAAGCAGGGAAACTCGCAGGGAGACGACGCGGGAGGGAACTGGCCTAGCAGACCGAGTGGACACACCCCGACCTCACCTGAGCGAAGGCATAGGAGTACGCCAGGCGTTCGAAAATATTAGGAGTCACCAAGTGAATGTGGTCTGCCTTGATTGTTGCTCTGTCTGACCACACGTAGCTCATGTTGTCCTCCTCGCGTTTGGGCCCTAAAGGTTCCTTCACAAAGGGCTCCATGATGTGAATGAGCTCCTGTCGCCAAATAACAACAGAAAAAGGCATCCGCTTCAGTCACTTGTCAGTACGTGCTCTCCGCCAGCCCGCCATCCCCGCCGGCGCTTTCAGGCCTTCCTGCTGCTCCCGGAGCTGGGCCGTACCTCACGTTGGTCCTTGTCGACATCCCACGCAACCACACAACCTGAAACGACCAACAGTTAGGTAACGATCTGAAGTTAGAGAGAACTCCAAGGTCACCGCGCTCGTTCAGGAAAGCCGGTCAGTGTGCAACAATTGCTGCGGACAAGCCTACCAAACCTGAAGATAAAACACGTTTTCTTCGGGTTGAAGCATTGACAGAAGAAGACCTCGCTGTAGGTATTCTCTACCCTGTGAGAAACAGGGAGAACCGCAACAGCGCCGACTTGCACCTCCACCCTGCCACCTGCTTCCACCAGTTCCGCCCGATGTGCACCGAGGTCTCTTACTTGATCATTCCCGAGCCCAGAGCTCCACCTTTTTTGAAGCTCTTAAGAATGTCTGCAAAGAACTGGGACCGATAGCACTAGAAAGAAACAATCCGTCGCCTCGGAGCGGCTTCGGTGTCTGGCCTCATACCGGCACCGTCAGCGGAAGTCAACTCTTACTATCTCAGTTCCTAGGCAACACGCCCATACAGTTCCTGCTGGGTCTGTAAGCGCCTACACACACAAAAGCAGAAGCAAAAAATCCTAGCACAAGTATCCCCAGAGGTGTTACCTCCGTAACCGAGATGAGTGCTGATGCAGCTGCAAGAACCCTCTGACTCTCGCAGCCTGTACCGTCACCAGCCTCGTCATCTGCATCTCACTCACCTCGCTGCGCTCCCGGATGGAGGCCTGGATGTCCGCCCGTTTTTGAGCGCTACGAATCGGCTTCTTGTGGGTGGAGTACCTCTGCAAAGCGGACAACACAGTCCCTCGGACGCGTCGACACCCGGCAGGCTACTGCGGCAAGGTGATGATAGACCGTCGATGCTGGATACTTCTGTCAATAATCGGAGAAGACCAAAGCGCCTAGCGAGAATCTGTCGCGCCGCTCGACCCTTACCCCGGTGTCAGAGAAAAAGTGTTCTTGCTCGTTGTCAATGGCGGCAACTTTGTTCAGGGCGAAGGGCTTGGCGTCCGTAACACGCTGGTAAGGCGCCCCGATAACTATTTCACGCGCTTTCGCCATTTGAACCTTCTAAGCCGCCTTTCTCAGGCGCAAGCAGTAACTCAGAGCCAGGCATCCATCAGATTGTCGCTCCTTCGCTCGCCGGGAATCTGTGACGGCAGTGCGATCACCTCGCTATAGTGCAGGCCGAGGACCTGAATTATTTTCCGCGCCGCAAGAAAGTATGAGTAGTACAAAAAAGAAACTCACTCTTCTGTTGACTGCGTTCTAAAAAAAGCAATACAATCACAGGTTGCACGGGTACGCGTGTCGTTTGAAAGCAAGCATGCATGCTGACATCTTTCTTACGCCACGGTTTCCTGGCTCCCTGGGACAGCCCCACAGTACGAAGCGGCGAACAGACTTGTTGTCTGTCAACTCTCTCTGACGCTTCACACACTGACAAACGTTACGCAACAGTTCACGGCCCCAGGTTGACGCTAGGCGTTGAGTCTCGCGCTTTTTCGATTGCACTGCTGGCGGGCTAAGACAGTATCTCGCAGAGCAGCTAGACTCGGGCACCGGTTGAGTGGGCCGACGGGGAGCTTAAGAAGCTCTCCCTTAATGATACCGACCTGAGTTCTTGTTTCCGGTACTGGAGTACTCTTCATCGGCGATGGGTTCGCGAAGGAAACAGTCGAACCATACGCCTGCGTCGAGGTCCTCTCTCCAGCCGCAGGTCGATGTTACGGTCTGGGACGGCACGGAGGCGAAGGTCCGATGGGGGACCCGCCGCGAGGCAACTCCGAGGAAATGCAGAAGACTGGGGAGTGTGCCAGACGATTCGTGCCGGCACGGGGCAGTCCCCCCCTTCAAGGTTAGATCATGTGCTGTGCATTTGCTGCTGTCTTCCGCGCGCCTGGATCCGGCAGCGTCTGTTCTCCAGCAGATTTTCGGACTCTAAGCGCCTGTCCTTTTTCTTGGGGTTAATTCAGGAGCTCCGGAACAAGAAGCTGAAGGGGCGACTGCGCACGCAACAGGCTCTGAGTGCTGAAGCTACAAGGAGACTACAGATGGGCAACCTGCTGTTGCCGGAAGCGGAGGGGTCAGTTTCTCATCCACTTAGCGAACTGGCTTTTGTTTGCACCAGCGGAAGAGGGGTCAGTTAGGGTCCGCTGCACAACGGCCTGGTTTTTATCCACTCAGTGCTCTGTTGTGCTTACTGGAGCGGTGAAACCACACCGCTGCAACGCGTCTTCTGAAGAGACACTCAACAGCGGAGCTCGGGGTCTGCCGCATCTGCTCACGGATAATCTTCCGTGTGCGTGCGACGGGTCTTCTGAGGAGACACTCGACGGCGGAGCCCTGGGTCTGCAGGATGTGCTCAGCTTTACTCTTCCCTGTCGTCTTCCTGGCCTGTCTGCAGCGATCTCATTACTGAGGGACTCGAGAAGTCCTACAGCTTAACGCAAGCAGACATATTAGACCAAGTAGATCTTGGGACAAGGGCGAAGGTAAGGGGAAAATTTTGGAAATTCAAAGCTTCGTTCGAACCCTCCTCCACTGGAAAATACCTGCCCAGCCCTCATTGCCTATAGGTGCTCCCCACCGAGTTTGGTCAGCACAGCTGTCCATGTCCTGGCGTAGCCTTCGTTTTTCTTGTCCTGTCAAAAATGTGTTGGGTCCCACAAAAGATTCGGGTCGCCCGAGCTGGGTGCGTTGGTATACCTGAGGTCGGCTAGAGGCTTGCGTTCTGCTCCGGGAGCACGCGGCGGTTTTTCGGGAGTACCCGCAAGGGGGGCGCGGAGGTACGACGTCCAGCATGGACTGTGTGTTTGCTTAGCCCGGGTTCCAGATTGAGCTGCCGTAATCTTCCTTCCTCGCTTTTTTGCTGACAGGCTCTGTCCCTTGATCTCGGGTTCGGCCCTTATGTGGTCGACTACTCTAGAAACGGTCGTCACATTCTGCTCGGAGGCAAGAAGGGTGAACTTTCGCTGCTGGATTGCCATGGGTTGAGACCTGTCTGTCAGATCAATGTGAGCTTGAGGCGTTCCTGTTTTGGGGGTGCTAGCCAGCGCGTAAAAGTGTCGTAGGTGAGAGCTGTATGACACCCAGGAGTTCTTCGGTAGAGAACTGTCGAGCACATCGGACGCAACTGAGTGAAGTGACTCTGTTGTTCTTCACACAGGCACATGTAGCTAAAGTGTTCACCGAAGCAGGTCACAGCGGTGGGTCAATCCTTTAGGTGACTACGCGCCGCTCGCTTCCGCACTTCTAAGCTCTCCCCTCTGTGTACCAGCTCCTTCCGGCTACTTTTCTTCCGTAGGTCAGGAAGTAGGTGGCGGCGGCCTGCAGCATTCATAGCCGAGCTACAGTGTGGCAGCATCTTGACTATCCTACGGCGATGCGGGGGCAACTAAAGTGAAGTGGCTTTGTCCGGTATTGACGACTGTCCGTATTTTCATCCGGGCACTCCCTGTCGGGAGCAGATCCCTTGAGACTGTCCGGGTGACCAGCTTGCCTTTACGGAACTCATCTTCTCCGAATATGGAGAGAAGCAAGAATCAGCCGGGTCGCAGCTTAGTCCAAACAGCGCATGAATGCTTGCAGTTGACAGAACCTTTTCGCACCAGTATTCGTGGATGCGATGGAAGGGGGGCTTGATGGGGATTTCCGTAGGAAGATTCACTCCCACACCAGTTTGACACTGCAGCAACCCTTAGTCATCCAGACTGCTTATTTGTTGCCCATACATAAATGTCCCGCTTAAATGTGTTTACGCAGGTTAAGGAAACTGTTAGAGATGTGAAGATTCTTCATAGTCACAGCATGTGGGCGGCAGGTAAGTTTGTTCCGTTGAACAGGAGCCCATTGTTGTGACGGCTTGCACCCGTGTTCAGTTTCGGGCGTGAACGCCTACAGGGGGGCAGACTTGCGGGAGCTGGCTGGCTGGAGTTTTGGTGCGCAATCCCAGTTCGGGAGTGGGGGAACCCATGACTGCACGAAAGATATCATAGGTTGGACTGGCTTGCTGCATGGATTGAACATGGTTCAGATGGTGAACGACAGGACGAGAAATGTGCCGGACTCTAGTCGCACGAGAATGTACTTTCGTGAAGGGTCTCTCAGTGTGGACATGCGTCGTGCTGTCGTGGCATATGTTATGTTCTGTTCCTGTGTTGGCTTAACCCTGGAACTGGTGCGTGTTGCATTTGCATTGACGTCATCAAATGTTCGCAGTTCGTTCCAGCGTCAGCTTCCGGCTGCATCGAGTAGTAGGTCTCAACGTAGACTGGGTTTTTGGCAGCAGGGCGGCTTATCCGGGGACCTTCTCTAGTCGGGATAACGGTTTGCTCAGGTGACCCCTTGTGGTTGGCTATCAGCGTGCGACTGACTTTCCTGATCGTCCGTGAGCGCGGTTCCCGTACTTGACTTGTGTAGTGCATGTCCACCTTTCTGATAGTACCTGCTCGGTGCCTAGTACGTGCCCGGGCTTTGGACCGAAGTGCAACACGAGGTCGGGAGACCTCCGGGGGCTGAGTGGTCCAAGTATTTCGTGGTTTGTGTACAGCCCAGAAGAAGTATCTCTACATCTACGATCAGCAGGGTATCGAGCTCCATTGCCTCCGCGACCATATGGTGAGTGCAGTCGCCTCTACTTCGCAAAGCGGTTTTCTGTTGGATGCGGTTCCCCAGAGCCAGGTGCAATGCAGTGCAGTGCGGAGGTCGAACTCAACCTTTTTTTACATCGGGCGTTGCTGGGCCACTCGCTTCTCGCACTGCCGTTTCGCACGAGTTGGTCGCCGTCAGTTCCCAACCGGCCTCGAAGCTGTGGCTTCCTCGCCTTGTCCGGCTGCTAACCTCTGTACTTGACCGACCTCAGGACCCTCTTGCTGCTCCGTTGGCGGCCTGATGTGAGCTACAAGCTCACGGTCTAGACAGACGGCTCAAAAACCGCCGTTCTCGTGCCTCGGAAGGTCTGCTGGGGGGCCTGCCGTGGCGTGGGGTCTCGACTGGGTGTTCCTATGAAGTTCAACAGCTCTCCGGCCCTTGTCTTTGGTGTACGCGGCCTTAATTGGTTGCCCGGTGCGTTTTGTCGTGCAGCTGCCGTACAGGCTGGAGTTCTTGCCGTATCACTACCTGTTGGTCTCTACTGGCGAGTTCGGGGAGCTGGTGTGAGGTTTGTACTTTTGTCCTGCTCCACTGTCGGCTGGCTCTGAGGGGCTGATACGTCAGGGCTTCCAAATACACTGGTCCACGCGGCTGTAACACTGTAGGACAATGCGCTAGCGGAGTGTCACAAAGTCAGACAGCAGGCCGCATCGTGTCGCTCTATTTTTAGTGTGCCGGAGAGCTCGGTCTGAGAGCCCGTTGCCCACGATTCCCGTTCCAGATTGTCTCTGTCTCCGGCGAGTGGTGTGGGGGCACGATACAGGGCGTGTCCGGTGCACCGGTTGGAAATAGTGCTATCGTAGTCGCTCAGAGATTTGCCATGCTTCAGTCGTGCACTAAGTCCAACAACGACAGCGCACGGCCTCTGGGTGCCCCCCCGCGCCCCGTTGATAAGAATGGGATCAGTCGTCGTTTTGAATTCCTCCGGGGGACGCCTTTTGCAGTCGCACCCGAGAGCCGAGCAGGATGGCCACGCACTCGTGAGCCGAGCATACTGAGGTTTGGCGTAGCAGCGCAGGGAACGCTTCTCGGATCATGTCTTTTCAGCAAGGAAAGCTCTAACCTTCGTTCATCGCTGTCATCTCCAGGGAAGCTCTGCGGTTCTGATGTGAGTAGATAGTCCGCCGGCGCTGTGTATTCGGCGGGCGCTTCTCCTGATTTGAGAAGCGTAGGCTCAGTCCTGTTGATCCGGTACGGACTGATTGTTTTCCTTTTATTATTGTTTGTAGATACCAGGACATTTCGACCGGGCAAATCGCTGCGAAACACAAGACACGAAGGGGGCCGTGCGACTGCATGCGACAGAGCCCGTCTAATGCCGTCATCCATCTAGGGCACATGAGAGGCGCCGTGTCTCTTTGGACTCCAAACCTTGCAAAGGCAAGTAATGCTCCCGTCCGGGGTGCGAACAGCAGCGCCCTGCAGTCCTGTGTGATTTTTCTCGTGTCTGGTGGTGTTTGCCTTGGCGAGTCGAGGGCAAGAGCGTCTGAATGTTAGCCCGATCGCGTTTTGAAGCTCGTGTGTACCCAGATATCAGTGGGGAGGGCCGCTCGTCTCGGCTTAGCTTGGGTCCTCGAGTACAGACGAGCCGGCAGCCGTGCAGCCACCCGTGCATGTGGCGCCGATTTCTTTTTTTAGCAGGGAATACGTATTCACTCGGCACGGTGTCACAGCCGCCTCAGAGGCGTGTCCCCTGCCTCTAAAGCACGCTCGTGAACTCTCGTTCACGTGGATGCAACGTGCAGTCACCCATGTTTCTCATCAGTAGTCCTGAGAGATCCCATCCGCTGGTAGCTTCCCTGTTCTACCGACCAGTCCATCTCTTGAGCCCCGGACTCTCTCAGACGTAGGACTCGTGCCATAGGGAAAACGTCGTAGTCCATTTGTCGGATCCTGCAACAGCTAATCCGTTCTGCCCCCGTCCGCGTGAGATGTGAAACAATGTCGCGCGACTAAACGATCTGTGTGAACATCTGACATTTGCAGCCGGCAGTGGAAGTTTCGTGCCACAACGGTCGTGTCACCGCCCTCGACGTGTATCGGGACTACATGGCAACTGCAGGTAAGCGCACGTGTCCTGTGTGGTGTTTGTCTCTAGAGCAGTTTTGTGGCGAGAGTGCGCAGGTGTTGACGCTCTCAGCGAGGCGTCAGCAACTACGAGCTGAGAAAACTTGTTTTCGCTGCGAGCCCTTCTGTAAAATCGCGACAGAGTGCCGGCTCGAGGGCAAGCAAGAAACACGGATTTGGGTTGTACTCGTCCGGTACCTAGGTCCTTCCCGATGCAGTGGTGAGGCACGAGATCGGTTTCTGCCGAGGTTTCAGTAGGTACCGTTATTCTAGTGTTGTGCGGCGGGGGGATTGAAAAACTCTTCGCATGAGTGCTTGCAAAGTCCCGAGTAACCTGTCCGGCTTCAAAGGCTAACAGGGGTTGTTTGTAGCGAGTGCTACAGGAGCGGGGTAAGCCGCGGCAGGCCACGTAGCGCGGACCACCACGTTCTTGCGATGTGGGTCACAGATTTTAGATAGTTACTTTATGCTTTCGTTCAGGAGTTGACGGGTCGTGGAAGGTCTGGGACCTTCGAATGTACAAGGAAGTGCAGAGGTTCAAGTATTTTGGCGTTCCGCCTTCCACCGTCCGGTGGAGCCAAACGGGCTTGCTGGCCTTAGGCTTCGGACCCCACGTGCAGGTCTGGAAAGACACCTACGCCACTGCGAAAGCCAAGATGCCCTTCCTAACAGAGGACTACGGTGGACAGGTACCTCCTCGTTGGCATCCTAGTAGCGCACGCCTGTCAGTGGTTCCCCGGTCCCGTTTATTGATACTTTTCGTCTGGAAGCCGGTGTCACTTCGGAACCAGGCAACCTCAGACACCACGGACCCGCGGATTGATTTGCGTAGCCGATCTTCCCAATATTAGGGTTGCCGGAGTCTTTGGGGGAACGTCGTGCTTCGGGCAACCTGCCTTGTGTTTCGCTGGATGTACAGCATCGCTTGTTCCGCTTTTGGACCCTCGCACGCTTCTTGGGACTTCGTTTACGACTCACGACTTGCGGATTTAGCTGTTCGATGCGGCCCATTCAGAGAAGACGTGTTTTGCTGTGTTCGCAGCAAGTAGGAGCACTGGCTTTTCAGCCGTACGAAGACATCTGCGCCGTGGGCCTGACAGGGGGTGTGCGCACTATGGTTGTACCCGGGTCGGGGATCGCAAACTTCGACAGCCTGGAGGCAAATCCCTACGAGACGCCGAAAGTAAGGCGCTCCCGTGCCGCGTTGTTTTCTCGGAACTGTGAAGTGCAGGCGTCTTGTGACGCAGTGCACAGGTGCATCAGTTGGTCCGCTACATAGCGCAAGCTAGAGTAGGTGTCATACGTGAGCTGGCAAGGCCTTCACGGTATTGTCCCCTGGAAACTTCAGTCGTGCTTCTGCCTGCTGTGTCGCCGTCGCGGATGGTGCACTTGGTCGTCCGTTTTATTGCTGAGGTCTTCCAGGGTTTCCTGAGTGCCCTAGTCTGCGGGACGCGACATTTGACAGGGTACCACTTCCGGGGCGGGGCGGCATGCCACATTACCTCCAGCTAGTTCCCCTCTGCGGAGAGGAAAGTCGTTTCCAGTTGCCGCTAGGGCGGGGGTTGTGTGCTGCAGCTGGTTTCGGGATGTAGTGGATCGCCAGCATTCGGGAGTACGCCACGGCGGCCGTCTGATTTTATAGGACTTGTGAATCTGCGCCTTACTGCCCCGACTCCCGAACACGGCTCAGTTGTGCCCGGTTCAGTTCCAGTGGCGAGGGGGTAGCGACTCAGCAAGGCTATGATACTGAAAGCAGACAGTGATGGGCATTTTCTCCGCCTTCAAATTGCTGGTCGATTTTGATGTTATTTGCTATCCTTGTTCCCTGCCTGCTTCTCTAAACGTGTTCCGCAGCAAAGAAGGGAACGCGAGATTCACTCCTTGCTCGAGAAGCTGCAGCCTGACATGATAACCCTGGATAAACCCCGAGTGGGAGTGCTAGACAAGGCACCCGGAGCAATAGTAATGGAGGTGGAGGAAGTTGCCGCATCGGGTAGGCTCTCGACCAGAGGTTCAGACTGCCAGTTGCTGTGGCCATAGGCGGCCCGACGTCGGCCGGTGGGACTCAGCATCGACAGCGTTCAGCACTGTATCCGAGTAGACTGGCTAGCTTTCTGAGACAAACCAGTCTGAGCTGTATTTATGGTGGCAGAAGGTCTGCATACTTCTCCTCTCTCCATCGGTTCTACGATCTCCGGATGTAGAGCAGGTCTCTGTGATTGCCAGTGCTAGAACCATTGTTTTCTAGGGGAACTACCGGGAGTTGAAGTAGTAGTGATAACAGATAACGCCGAGAATCTCTTTTGTGTTCGTTCCATTGAATTTCACCCCTTGCAGATCCGGTTCTGTTTGCGCGCAAGGACAGTCGCTTTACATCGTCGATACTCTCAGTAGTTTTGATTCGCAAGCCTGTATGCCTACTTGATGACCGATTTAGCGCGACTAGTCAACCGTATGAGATGCCCTGTCGTGCAGCTTACTTTGACAGCGCTCCGGCGTCAAGCTTCTGATTGACGCTGCGACGACTGTCAAGAACGAGTGTGAACGTAAGAGGCTTCGCGTCATTTCTGGAAGAGAGTGTTCAGAACAAGTGGTGATTTTCTGGCGCTGCAGTGACGAGCAGGCATGGACACGGCTGGTGTTTTCCAGTATTGCGAGCTCCCACGCCGGGCGTTTGTGTGGATTTGTCTTCCGCGAGACTCTTCTTTTTCTAGATAAAGCCGTGAAGATGAAGGAAAAGAAGAGCAAGCAGCGTGGCAGGGGGACAACGGCTAAGGCACAGAAGGTGAAGTCCAGATTCTCTGCACCGGAGTGTCTGCCGTGCGCGCAGTCGCAGTATTCGTCATTATACAGTGTTGAAGTCTTCTCGTAGTGTCGGGATTCTGGTAGTCTCAGTCGAAAGCAGAGCCTGCGGCAGCCGCTTTGGGTTGTACTGCTCAATGGATCACACTGTGCTGCGGTCCCTGCGACCGAGTGTGGCTATCAAACCCAGTCCAAAGTATGTGTTGCTAGCGCGATTATAAGGAAGGGCGCAACGGCCAGCTTTTTACTATGTAATATCGATTGTCGTCTCGCTGCCCACCAGTGCGCACACTAGTAGACCCTACTGGATGCCGGGGAGACTTGAAATAGCAGGGCGGCGTCCTAGCAGGACGGCCATCTGTGCAGCTCGAGTGTGTATATGGATTTTCCATGCAAGCAGAAGATAGTCCGCCCGATGCGGCACTGTGGTCCGCGTGCTCCTGCTTCAGAAAGCAACCTGTCAGTACGTACAGAAGGTCCGTGATCTGGCGACAAAGAGAATTGCTTTCAAGCAGGCAGCCAGGAAGGGTGTCAAGACGGAGAAGGCGAACGTGGTTTCCTACTGTGCTCTAGATAGGTACGCACTCGCTTCCACTTCCCGTGAGCCCGTGCTTCAGCCGTGATAAACAGAAGTGGCCTGTAACATCCTGGGCACTTTTGACGGGTAGCAGACGGTATCGATTGTTAGTTGGCGGTGCGCGTCCAGTCGCGGCAAACGCTGGTCTGCCGACGGCTTCCTGCGCTCGAGTAACGGGGTGTCACAGACAGGCCGAAGCAATTATCGTTTTCTCGTGGTCAACAACCAAGTCGCTCAGAATACGAAGAAAAGTCGAAGAGCTTCCCGTATAATGAACGCCTTCCACCATGCCACCAGTAAAGTAGCGCCTGACACTTCACCTCGGTCGTACACAAGACTTGAACAGAGAATAAGTACGGGTAGGAGTTTCGCAGTTGCAGGAGCGTGTGTTTATCTTAGGTACAGTTGCTTCACAGGACGTACTACGAAGTCGTCAAAGTGGCCCGATGTGTCTATTGCCGCTCAGGTTTCGGAGGCAAGAAGCAACAGCGGGAACATGACCAGGGCGCGGGCCCGTAGTTGGCAGACGTCCCAATAGCCTACCGAAGCAGCCGGGCAACATCCGCGCTTCAAGCGTGATGTGTCGACTATGAGCCGCATGTGACGGGGCGACGTCAGCGCGTAACAGCAGAGTACGTCCTTCATGGTGAGGGGGTTCTTTCCTGCTTGTACAGAGGTACTCTTAGGCCGAACTAATTCTCCGTGACCAGGTAGTTGGCTTGTCACTGTCCCAAGAACACGTGTGCAAAACAAAACCCGGAAGAAGCTCCGCTAGATTCATCCCGGTACGTTTGGAGTACGGGCTCGATCTGTCTGTTTTCTCCTGCACCGAGAGGCTGTCACTCAGAACCTGTGCCCGAAGTGCCAGAAATGCGAGCTGACGGCCACCGTCACCTCCCCGGTCACCCTCCTTTCGTGTAAAAGTGAAGGGAGAGTAATGTCACCCCGTAGACGAATATGTGCTGTTAGTGGCAAGGTGCCGCCGCCGTTCGCTAGCAGTCGACTCACGAATGCTTGCCAGTTTTTGGCACTCACACGCTTTTCACTCCAGAGCGCACGTGCAAATGCAGCGGAGTTCTTGCCATCGTAAACCTGTCTCCTGGAACGCCTCCGCGGCCAACTATCGAAACGCAGCAACACACCGAGAGTCGTTCCTCTTGAGTGCACGGGCAATCACTGCGTGCCCAGGAGTCGACTGGAAATGTGTTTGAACGTACAAAAACTGGAAGTTTGAACACGAGAGTGACTCGCTTCCGTTATGGGATCTCGCGGTGTCCACGCTATGGAAGCCTTAGTCCCCTAGTCGACACCGAAGAAAAAGCTAGGTCCGGATGGACTGGCCTTACCTGTACCCGAGCTCCATGCGCGTCTGGACATTCGCGCGCCAGTCGGCGTATGAAAAGTGGAAGCCTTTGCACGAAGATCCTCGCACAGACCATTAGTTGTTAACTCCGGCAAAGAACCTCGCTTGTGGAGTATTAAACCCATGGTAGGTGAGGTCGGCGCCATCCCTGCGGAAAGGACGACCTAGACGGAGTTTCAGACTCGTCACGCAGATACGTCAGTCGACGCGGACACCGGCGAAACCTGCTCGATCTTTCCAATCTTTGGGTAGCGAAAGAACCGCAGTGGGTCCGGTATCTTGGTGTCAATCAGTTCTTCGCCGCCAGTCGGCACACCCTCCTGGGCCGTAACCACTCCTACTGTACGGTTATTCTCAATGAGTGCCGACAAAATCAGCCTTGCCAACGGGGTCTCCAGACTGTGTTGAACTGCCCGCCTTAAAGGACGTGCACCGAAATTCGGATCATAAGCTCCTTTGACGATTTCTTCTTTTGCTGAGTTCGAAACGCTCAAAATCACTCTCCGATCGGTGAGCCGCTTCTGTAGTTTCGCGAGCTCCAGGTCGAAAATGCCTAGCAGGTTCGACTCACTCAGGGGATTGAAGATGACAAACTCGTCCATACGATTAACCAGCTCCGGTCGCAGGCGAGCTTTGACAAGCTCCATTAGAGACCGGCGTACTACTGCTGGGTCGTCATTGGAGTCCAACTGAAGGAGCAGCTCGCTTCCTAGGTTGGATGTGAAGATAATGATGCAGTTCTTGAACGTAACTGTATGCCCTTGACTATCTGTCAGGATTCCGTCCTCTAAAATTTGTAGGAAAATGTTGGACACCTCCGGGTGCGCTTTCTCCATTTCATCGAACAGAACCACGGCGTACGGCCTACGCCGGACAGCTTCTGTTAGTTGTCCTCCTTTGTCAAACCCAACATAACCCGGTGGAGCACCAATTAACCTCGCAGTGGAGTGTTTCTCCATGTATTCAGACATGTCGAACCTAATAAGCGCCTCCTCAGTATCGAACAGCTGGCCCGCAAGAGCTTTGCATAACTCCGTTTTCCCGACTCCTGTAGGTCCCAAGAAAACCAGAGACGCAATGGGCCGATTAGGGTCGCATAGTCCCGCCCGGGATCTCTGGATCGCCTCAGCGACGGCTCGGACCCCTTGTTCCTGGGCAATGACCCTCTCATTCAAAGCGCGCTCTAGATTGAGGAGCTTCTCCCGTTCACCTTCAACCAGTCTGCTAACTGGTATGCCCGTCCAGGAGCCCACCACATGAGCGATGTCCTCGGCTGTAACGGTGTCGCGCAGCAGCCGCGCCGAGGAGAGGTCTTCCCGCTTTGCTTCGGCCTCAAGCTTGGACAATTTGGCGGTGAGTTCAGGGATTTTCCCATACCTAATCTGCGCAGCTTTGTTCAAGTTATATTCGCGTTCCGCCTTCAGTTGTTCCAGTTTAGCCTCGTCTATTTCTTGCTTCAAGTCCGCAATTTTGGCAATTTCAGCTCGCTCCTGCTCCCATATCGCGTTCATCCTAGACTGCTCCTCTTTCAGGTCCGCCATTTTCTTCTCCAAAGCCTGCAATCGTTGTTGCTCCGCGGCGTCCTGGCCTCCTTTCATGTCAGAAACAATGGAAATCTTTTCCATCTCGAGCTGCATCAACTTCCGATCTATTTCATCTAGCCGTGTTGGCTTCGACGACACCTCAATCTTCAACGTCGATGCGGCTTCGTCAACAAGATCAATCGCTTTGTCTGGCAGATAGCGATCTGGTTTGCACACGCACACACGAAGAACAGCTGATACGATCTGACCGACAAACGGCTTTGTTTCCGTGCGCCGACAGGAGCGTTCGACTTCGGCGTACACAGAAGCAATCATTGCTGTAGAAGCCCGTCGCGTCTCAGTCTCACAACGTGTTTGTGAAGGACCACTGCTCCGAGTGGGACAGAGCGACCAGACTGAGGCCAGTCCGGAACCTGGTGCGCGGACTGGTCGTATGCGGTGTTTCTGAGAGATCTCGACTGCTGCGACCAACAGACCATCACGCTTCGTATACCCGGACACCGCCGAAGAAGTGAAAGAAAAGACTCCCGTTCACATGTGTCATTACGAGAGCTTTCAAATGTGACAAATGCACAGTACGGGCAAGGACCGTTGACGAGCAGCACTCTCGTTACACCCCACATGCCGTTCCGTAGTCGATGACACACACGTCTTCAGGAGTAGCCTGCAACGTCACAAAAGCACCGCGCTATTTGCTGAGGCACGGGTGGTGACGGGAAATGTGCGCTGCACGGGCTGTCACGTAGCACAATCCGTCAGTCTACCCGCGCTCGCCGCCCCTTGCTTCAAGAAACTGACTACAGGCGACTGTTCTCATATAACAGCATACTGCACCATGGGGAAATCTGCACGACAGCCGTGGAGCCAGCGCAGCTCCAGCCCGGAGTCACTCCTGCCCCTTCCCTCCTGTTGCTACAATGGCCGGCTTTCTCCACGGAGGCGGCAGCTGATCGATGCCAATCTGCGCTTCCGCAATCGTAACTGACGGCGCGGGTCGCGCCGTCAGCCAGTGCAACACCCGTGCTGACCGACCGTTTTCATCGCGGCCGTAATTTACAGTGGCACGCTGGTTTCGCAATGTCCGCATCCCAGGAGAGAAAGCCTAGAGTTCCTGAAGAAGTTTCACGTGGAACTCGGACTCGATAGTCTGTTACTTTCGAGCACAATGTAAGGTGCTGATACCTCTCCGATAAGACCAGGACAGCAGCAATTTCCTGGACCTAGTTCACTCCTGAGCAGGGAATGGACTTGTGGCGCAGCAATTCGAACCCGGGTGCTCGCTCCTTGAACCTATTCAAGGTGCGGGGGGGGCGCGACCCATGCGCCGTGCGAGGCGGCGTGACCTCAATTCACTTGGCACGGGTGAATGTCCTTACCTTGGATGTATCTATGCGAGAGCATACAAGCAGCAACGAGGGCGGAGTCGCGAATGCTGACACCATGGTGCATCTCGTATCTCTCCTTGAGCCCACGAAGGATAGACAGCGCGTCTTCCACGCGGGGCTCCTCGACATACACAACTTGGAATCGACGTTCCAGCGCCTTATCCCTCTCCACGTACTTCCGATACTCATCTAACGTCGTGGCACCAATGCACCGCAGCTCACCCCGAGCAAGCATGGGCTTCAGAATATTGCCGGCATCCATCCCGCTGTCGCCCACAGACCCAGCTCCTACAACCATGTGAATTTCGTCTATGAAAAGTATGATCTGTCCTGAGCTTTCTTGCACCTCCTTGATCACGCTTTTCAGTCGCTCCTCGAATTCACCTCGCATCTTCGCTCCTGCCAGAAGTGCGCCGAGATCAAGTGAGATAAGCTGTCTGCCTACCAGGGTGTCCGGTACGTCTCCAGAGACGATACGCTGAGCCAACCCTTCGGCAATGGCCGTCTTGCCGACGCCGGGATCGCCCAGTATGATTGGGTTGTTCTTCGTGCGGCGGCTGAGGATCTGGATGACGCGACGAATTTCCTTGTCTCGGCCTATTACCGGATCCAGATCATTTGCAGCCGCAGCTGCAGTCAAGTCACGGCCATACTTCCTTAACGACTGGTAAGACGTTTCGGGTGTCTTGGTCGTCACACGGCGGGTGCCACGGATAGCTTTGATTGCCTGGCGAATGTCATTCGCCGTGAGGTTGGATTCCTTGAGGTACTTCTCCAGAAATCTTGTATCTTCATCAGCGAGAGCAGCAGTAAGATGTTCGACAGAAATGTACTCGTCCTGCCACTGCAGCCGTAGGCCATTCGCACTAGATAACACTTTTTGCAGCACTGGACCTAATGAGCGCGTCCCCCCGGGAGCAACCTTCGGCTGGCGCCGGAGCAAGTCCATCAAACCGGAGCGAAGTTTAACCAAGTCTGCTCCCGCCTGCTTCATTATCCGAGTAAATAGGCCATCTTCGCCTTGGTTGAGAAGAGCAAGCACCAGCAGGTCGGATTCTACAGTCGGAGGATTATATTCCTGGGCCAGTGAGACCATGCTTGCCAGAGCCTCCAAAGCGCGGTCCGTATAATCTTCCCCCTTCACTGAGAACCCTGAACTGGCGACGGACGAAAGCAACCGGACCTGACCGGCTACAGCGATTCCCGGAAACTCTCCATGGCCACACACGCCTAACCGACAAGCCCGCACATTGGCTTTCATCCACTCGCAAGTACCGTACACGCGGTCGGGTATCACTCCGTACCGTCGGTTCACGCCCACGATTCCAGATGGATTCAGGTGACTCCTCTTCCGCGCTGTAGCACTGCACGAGCGTGACAAAAGCCGCTCCCCAAGCAGCTCTGCTGGCTTCGCGAGCCAGTTCCCGCGGGATAACATGGGCAGATGCTTGCAAGTGCGGAAACTCTTCATACTTTGGGCAACAGAACTAGCAATTGGAGTGACGAAAACGAACTGGAACCTTGTCTGAGAGCTCTTACCGATGGCGGGTGTACTTGCCCGAGTTCTACCTTGGGAAATCGCATGCCCGGCCTGGGAAGTGAGTGGCCAGTGACCTTTGCGAACCCCTGTGGCCAGCCGCCAGAGCTGAGAGCCTGTTCTGAGCAACAAAAATCTCTAAGGCAGCACTTCGGCTGAAGGGTGAACCTTCATTTTGCACTAGCAGGTGTGAAAGGCCACCGGAGCCTTGGGGCGGATGCGCAGCGAGCGATTTCCAGTCGCTCTGATGCGTAGAGCGGCTGGCTAACGTCAGCTCCGTCCGAGTTTTGGCCGGGACACGCGAGCACTTCTTTTCTCACGGAATCGTTTGACGATGAGTTCGGTCCTCATATGTTCGGGCGTATTCCGACAATATCGCTTGATGGTGAGTTCGGTCCTCATATGCTCGGTTGTATTTGCAGTTGCTTTTTCTTGGTGAAAAGGCAGGCTGTCCATGCGAGGGGTCCCGACGCACAGCAGCGGGTCGTTTAGACGTTTGTTCACTCCCAGTGTTTTCCCTGGCGCCTTCACAATTCCGGCCGGCTGTCAGGCCCTTCGAGCACACTCTCGGAGACACTGAGAAGGAATCTCGTGTCACCGCTTCATTCATTGCCATCGAGGCTGTCTGCCTCTGCAATTGCCCTCCGCGCTGCAGGGCTTCGGCTGCGGTCGGTGCATTTTTCGCTGCATCGCGCGTCCGAAGTCACGTACTTCATGCACGTCTGTGAAGAGCCGCGCCACGCCATAGTGCAGTCCTTGATGGAGCACTGGTGACTCTAAAACCGCGGTCCGAGCGTTTTTCCCGCTGGTAGCTTATCCGAGCACCGACAGTCAGGAACTCATTGGAGCGCCCTCTTGTCGGACAGTTTGCACAGCCTTGACAGTCTGTGCGTGAAGAAGACACTAAAGCAGAATGGCAAGTACGGGGAAAGATACAAAAGCCACAGAGGCGACAGTCCCGCAAGTTCGGGTGTCCTCTCCTCTTGACAAGTAAGCTGAACTGTTGAATGTACCTTGCGCTGCTGCATCGTGTTTGGGTCCCCATGTCCGTGCGTGGTGACCGTTGCCTGTGTTCACCAGGCCAGCGGACTCGCCCTACACTGACCCTGCCACTGGAAAAGTGATTCCCATGCAGGAGGGCGACTGGAGAAGAACTCGGAGCGCCCCGCAGTGTGCATCCACCCACGACTCGCAGGAAGCAAACACGCTAAACCCGAATCGGTTGGATTTCAGCATAGAACGAAAGGAAAGCCGACTTCCAGAAGATGGCGAGGTGCAGGACTAACTATTATCCATGCATAGGCTTGGTGGGATACTGCCGGTTCGCGAGATATATACGCATGTCCGCCAGACTAAAGGAGTGCACGTTCTTTCACGTTGTATCATTTTGTTGCCCGCCACATCCCGGTGATGTATGTCCACAGCGTTTTCAGAGCGGAGCCCAGGTTTTCCATGTACAAACGCAAGTACTCTGCTGCTCCTGTTGCGCAGTGAAGTTCGTTTCTCGTCAGTTGCTCCACGCGGCTGCCTTACCGTAGGGCAAGTGCTGCAGTATTCGTATCTTTGTCATCGCATCCACGAGGAGGGCAGCTGAAAATTTTCAGATCAGGTTAGTGATATTATCCCCTTGGAGAGCAACACCGTACCGGTGGAAACGGCGAGTGTTAACCAGAAAAGCAGCGGCGTTCTGTCTCCGCAGTCCTGCCAGCGACGAGACCGCTAACAAATTCGCAGGCAACCGGAATGTCAGAACGTACTCGGTTCGCGATTGCCATTGCCTGGGCTACGACACACGCTATTGCTGCGGCACCCACCGCTAGGTGATACAAGTAAACCTGGACCACTTTCGGCGGTGAAGGCCACGAAGTGAGCGCAGCAAAAGTGGGGCAATACCAGGCCAATGTCAAAGAAACTGAATAAAAGGAAGGCTTGTAGTGTCTAATGACGTGGCCCAGATGACAACCACTCACCCGATCGTGACAGTCCCACTCGTGAGGGACACCTGGCACGGACGTGCGTTGCGCTCTTGAGAAAGACAGCATAGCTGGGAATACCTGGATGAGTTCCTTTATTGACCTGGAGATACCGGTGATGCACGCAAGTAGATGGTTTCTGGTGGATATCGTTCTTGCGTCTTTACCAGGGGTGCATAATAACTTTATGTTGCGTTTCGGTGCTGGTCGGAGTCTTGATGCACATCACTGCACCTAGAGCGCCGGCCTGTAAAGACTAGTCAACGAGTGGATCTTGGCCGGATGTGCCGAGCGGACTAACGAAACTAAGGACACATCCCAGAACCATAGCGGGTCCTGCAAGGGCAGCAATAGGGCATCGCTTAGTCACCTGTTGTCTTGTTTGAGCCGCTTACCCGAAAGTCCCTCGCAGGACGCTGACAGGGCTGTAGCAGCGATCAGCGCGATTCCCGTTGTCACGAAGACACCAGTTGTAATCTGCAAATCATCCAGTTATGGACTGGGAGCTGAAGCTTCAACGAGCCGAGATACCATATTGATTCTGTTGAGGTCGGTCATTGCGGGACTCGGCTGAGCGAGCGGAGGAGGCTGGGGCCTGGCTGGCGGCTGTGGACGTTGCTCCTCGGGGAACTCGAGGGACCGCCGCACCCTCTCGAGAAAATACATCTTGAATGGATGGTTAGTCAGCGGATCACGCCTGTGAAATGCCTCTCGAGGGAAAGACTCCGGCGATTATGCTAGTGTGAGGGAGCGTCCACGAATAACGAGAAGCGATTTTTGACAAGCGTGCTTCCTAAGGGTGCTCCTGTCACGACGGCCGGCATTCGATGGTCAGTGTACATACAGCTCAAGTGCTCGGCGTTACAGTCCAGCTCCGGCGCTCTCAGTGTTCCACCGTGGACGAGCACTGAGCGCCACTGACACTCCAGGTACCACATTACGACTTCCAGACAACAGTACAAGAGCCGCGAGAGGGTAACAGTTCTTACGGTGGCAAGGCCTGCTCTCCTCTAAAGCGAGCTGCGGGCACTCCCGAAGGCACGCCGCTGCGACAGTGGCGTTACGATGCCACATCTTGCCACTGCAAGCTCCCGTGTCACGAGGTGTTCCTCCTGACGACTAGTGGAGTGACAACGGTTGAGTCTGCATTTTTTTTTTCGAGAAGCTTTCTTCTCTGATGCCAAGAAACGTTCTTCCTGACAACAATCGGCTCTACGGGTCGGTGGACAAGTTTCACCCCGGGAGTCAGCAGGTGGACTACGGCACGTGGCTGTACTAGCAGGACATGTGTATCCCGCGCAGCAGGGATGATGCCGAAACGAAACAGAAAGCCACGCCTAGTCACTGGAGGAAATTCTTGGGTGTCTCAAGGCTGGCCGGCGGCTGTGGATCACCAATCCGTAGACTTTTCTCCAGGTGATAGTTTACCGGTGACTAGCGTTAAGGACTCTTCAAACCGGACAAGTGACGCACCCTAAGACAGACTGGATAACAGGAGGTATAACTTCGTTTCCAGCCGTAGACCACGTGCTTTGTTACACCCTGTATCCGCCTCTTAGGGGTAGGATGCACGACGTCGTACCTTCTTGGATCGAACTCATCCGAGGTGCTGAAGAAACTACGGGAACCGCGTGCACACAACGCCATGACGAATTGCAGCAGGAGTCGGAAGTGCCTTCGTAATTCGTTCTGTAGCGCAGCAACGACCGAAGCGAGCGTAGCTAGCAGTTCTACCGTGTATCGAAATCGCTGTTCGAAACAGTCGCTACGAGGAGGTGCAACACCGCCTGGGAGCGCCAAGTCAGAAAGTGCCTGCTTGTAACCCTCATCACAACAGGAAGTCCACGAAGGCGGCTGTAGTCTCGCCCACGGGGAGCGATATTGGGCACTACCTGGCCAGTTTTCTTGTGGGAAAGATTTCTGGGCACGTTCAGTTGCGGCTGCGTCCGGTTCGGCTGGGCTGGTCAGCTCGGTGCATCGGCGCGTGCCGGCACGTCGACAGACAGCGCCGTTGACAGCGCAGTTGCTGGAGCAGCGTGTACGCAATTTCCACAGAAAGTGTCAACACCGGCTAAAGGGGCCGAACTTTATCACACTTTTCCAGTCTCATGTTAGAATCCCCTTGAGTTCGTGCCAGGAGCGCGTTCACTTCCATTAGCTTCTGGTTCTCCGGCTTTCCTAGCTGTCGCTGTCAGGTGAGCCAGGCAGCGGAAGTGACGCGTATCACATCTGGGTGCTTGCGTCCGGTCTTCCTCGCCAGCTCGTTTCCGGGGTTGTGCGTTGATAGCAAAATTGCCGGCCTCGTGACCGTTTTTGTAGTTTATATCCTGGAAAATGCAGAGACAGTGGACGAAGCTTGGAGACAGAAAGGTTCCCTCTCAGAAGGCCCAGCGACCCAGCGGCCTGTGCCCAAGAGGACTGCCCGAGCATCAAGGCACGGCAAGGGGCAACAAATCGCGATCTGAGTCAGCGGGCAAAACACATATATGTCCACGCCCGTCAGGGACCTCTGGTCGGCCTGCTGGAGCTGGCGTTGTGCGAGGAAAAATTATTTCCGACAGGGGTGCTGTACTTTCGGAGAAGAGGCGCAATTACAGCTCGCCTACAGCCACCGGTGGAGAGAACTTCATTCCGGAAGCACTAGAAGCCTCTGATCGAGTTCGCGAGCTACGCTACGAGTGTCCGAAGGGGTTCACATGCTCGAATTTGACTGTGGGGTCACTCCTCGCTGAGTGGGAGGCCGTCGGCCAGGCATCCCGGCTGAAAACTGGCGAGGGAACCGCTCACCCGAGTACATCGTCCCCGGCAAATGTGTGTGCCAGCGGGGTGCCAGTTGACCACGATATCGCCGGGGGACAGGAGTTCGGGGCAGGCCAGCGCAGTGCAAAAAAGAAATCGCGCTCGCGAAGAAATGCAGGTGCACGCGTGCGCCCCTCATGTTGCCGCGATATGGCTTCTCGGCGGTTTTCCCCTAGCCTTCGCAGTTGCCCCACCGTGCAAGAAGATACTTGTCCGGCTGATAACCACCACGACGCCAGCTGCCTGAGAGAGTCGAACACTGCGCGGAAGATCCAGGATTGCGCCGGCGCTCGCTCCTCGGATTCCCGCGAAGACTTCAGTGAATTATCCTCCACGGAATCAACGAGCGAAGCTAGCGGCGTGTCTTGGATAGACTTTTCGGGCCTTCGCCGCCCGGACCATGGAGCAGCGTTCTTGGAGGGTCACAGGTCGTTGCCGGGTTACGGGGTGGCGTCCTCTGCCGGTCGAACCAAAGGGAGAGTGTACCTGTCACAGTGTGCCGGGCCAGCGGTTCTCACCAGTGGTCTGGAGCCGGAGCGCGTAGGCGGCGCCGGCAACGTGGATCGACAGGACGCTCGCAGGACAGTGCCGAACGGCAGGCGCGGCTCAAATGTCGACAGCGTTTCGATTCGATGCAGAGCGGGCCGCTGGTTGCGGAGGATCTCGACCAAACCAGGTATGACTGATTTGACGTGCTGGGGCAGCTCTGGTCACTCCGAGGGATTTCCTTCGGAGAGGGGATCAAAGATTCCTACGTCGCGAGGGAGCCTTTCTCTCCTTCGAAAAGGTGTCGTTTATTCTCTCAAGAAGACACTCCAGCACGGATCCCGAATCACTCGAAGCCGTTACCACGGTTCGGCCGGTGAGGGAGAACCCCCAGCGGCCGCGGGTGACTCTGCTGCCACTTTTCTGCCGCGAGGCACGTATGCCGTGCGGGAGTGTCTAAAGAACGGGCGTAGTGCTCGTGTCCCGGATACGCCGTTCTGGCGTAGTTCTGGCCTCGGCAGCGGTGACGCTTCTTCTCGTCGAGGCACTAGCCTTTCCTCTTCACATCGGTGGACCGCTTTTTCCGATGAACTGGATTCGGGTGGTACTACCTCATCTGCTGAGGATTTCCTGGAGGTCAATGACTCTGACACCAGCTCGTCATCCAATGAGGAACTTCCTCACTTTCCGTTACAGACAGATGCAGAAACGGAGTGCGTCGGATACGCTTCAGCAGGGTTAGCGCGCGCAGAGCAGGGGCTCGTCCGGCCCGCGGCCAGCGCCTGTTGTAAGTCGTCTTTCGTGCGACCTGACCACGACAGGTTACCCGATACTGGGGGCGGCAGAGACTTTTCTTTGTCTGGCTCCAAGAGTTCGGACAGAGAGACACATCGTGTTCCGGGGCGTCGGCTAAGCGCACAGTCAACGTCCGCCAGCGTTGTCCAAGAAAATCGAGCTGATTCTCTCGTTACTGAACCTGGCAGCTTAACCGGTGAAGTGCTCAATACGGCAGAGTCCCGCTGCCAGGTGACCAAGGAATTTGGACAGCTACTGAGGCCGACACCAGGAAACCCGTCCTCCATCGCGTCGTCCCCACTGTTCCCCACTCTTGCGCATGTGAACGCTTCCATTGACTGGATTGTCGAGGTAGGCATGGATCCACATATGATAAAGAAGGCCCGAGACCGGTTTCAGAAATGTCCTAATGAGGCGGCCTTCAGCTTCACCAAGGGGTGTGACGACCCCCACCCGGTGCTTTTCAACGAGGCAACACAAGATGATGCCGAGGGGGCAGATGTCCCCACCGTCGCTTGTCAACCGTCCATGACGGCGGTCCAAAGGGTCAAAGCTATGGAGCCCTCGGAATGGCGATCTACAGGAACGCGAACGCGATGGGCTACGCATATATCCGCCAGAAGGGGGGTGGGCGCGGATTTTCCGCTGCTGGATGACTCTTGCGAAAACATGTTAACCATACAGCTAGCTGAGTACGAAGCGGAGCACGCCAAACAAGAGTGCCACCGATCGGACCGCGTCGTCTACGTTCAGCGCTCGAAGGAAGTGACAAACAAGACCGCGGGTTGCTTCTCTTACGCTTCTACGGAATACCGGATCGGCCTCGATTCAGTCATCTAAAGTGTCCACCACGTTCCAGCAAACCTAGAATTGACATACTTTGCACGTCAAATATACTATCTGGCGATCTACTCGTCGATTGCCCTTTGGTGTTCTGTGGCTGGTGCTCCGCGGTCCGGTCCTGGTTTCCCATGTGTCTGCTTGCGGCAGGCAGGGAGCACAAATACTATTGCACACGGAGACTGACAACGAAGCACTGCTTCAAGAGTATTGCCCAAGTGACAGTGGGTAGGCTTGGATCCCGAGGATCGATTCACTAGGAGGATTTTTCTGATTAATTATATGCATATCTCCGTACACCTGCCTCCGTCGTTTCCGTGCAAATCTTTTCATACGGAATTCGCTGTAATCTTGGCCGCTCACCGAAGCTGAAGACACAGCGAAGAGCACTTTTGTTGTGCGACGTCTACTGTGATTCCCGGTAATACTGGCAAGGCCGACGGACATGATGACTTGCAAAAGTTTGGTTCCGGACGTCTCCGGTACTGCGTATCCATGATTGTGACACACACTGACAGTATCTTCCAAGGGAAACCACACTGTCCGGGCGAACAGAATTCCGGGTTCGAAAAACATTCTCGCACGGCATTGCTCCACAGCAATTTTGCCCGACAGATTGTCTACCTAAGACTCGGGGATGCCGCCCAGACAGGCTGACATCCTACCCGTCGCGGGAGGGTAACCGCGTCTTCACGAGCGACGCCCAGCCGTTGGACTCGTACTGCACATCTCACCTGCAATGGCGCAGCCGCCTTAAGCGGAAGAAGTAAGAAGACGAAGTCAGGCTGCGGAATGTGCGGCGACGTCAGTAGCCGATCTGCTGGAGCCACTGAAGCAAAATTCACACGGCACCGTAGCTTAAGGAAAGAGAGTTTTGAATCTCCCTGACTGCCACCTTCATAAAGCCCAGTTGCTACGGCTTCCGCTGCGTGAAGAGAGTAGACTTGCCTCTTTGATCAGCTTCTTGTGATTTCCTCGGACTTCGAGCCAACCTTCTCTTTCTACGACGGGGGCTTTACAAAGAGCGGCCAACTCAGCTTTTAGGACCTGCAAAACAGGGGTAGCCGAGATGCGGCCCGATACTGCAAGGCCGGGAGGCCAGACTCTCACCTCAACGAGATTGGCAACGGAGAGTTTCCTGCAGAAAGAGGGCATCTAAAAATGCTGAAGCGAGACTACGCATCAGCGAAATGCGACCTACCACAAGCTGCCTTCCTTGAGTTATGCTCCTGTAGTGGGAAGAAGCCACGCTTTTTGCGGTCATCGCCCCAAAGCACGATGCCAGTTGAACCGCTAACTGTTTCCCCAGCCCGTCCTGCTGACGAGCTGAGAGGCTGCGCGTGCCCAGGCTTTGTTCACCTCCCTTCCCTGGCCTTCCTTCCGCGGCCGTTGCCCACGCTCACGGTAGTGCTGAATAGCCGGTTCCCACCACACCAAGTCTGCCGGCCTCAGCTCACATCCTCCTTGCGATTCCAGCAGTCTGCTAGAATGCCCGCTCTTAACTCTTGCAAGGTAGAGCTACCGCCGGACCCATATCAGTAGAGTGTATCTCGCTTACGCGCTTGCTTCCCTGGACTTTGCGCACAACTGTAGAAACCTTGTTCCGGTTGTTTTGCCAGTGGAGGTACACTGGGACGTTGTCCGAAGCTGAGATACGAAGACGAAGCCCAAGAAAGAAAAGGCAGCAGAACCAAGGCAGGTATCTCTCAAGAACGGGAAACCTTGTTCGATCTCGGCCGGGTCAGGGCAATTGCGCTACGGGGTTCGCGAGCACCGGACCGCGCACGGACACTCCGGATACCCTGGACCGAGAGTAAGCTGTCCAGTGTGTTCGCTTTGCTCCTCCGAACGCGTTGAGTGCGCGTCCAATTCACAGTTGGGAGAAATCTGTTTACTCGAACGCTGTCGCTATCGGGCCGAGTTTGCATCAGGGCCCCGCGCTGAGGTGATCTCATCTGTACACTGCGCCTGGGCTTGTCTTGAGCAGCTGGAAGCTATAGGGGTCAGTCGATGTCGTCACACGACTACGCACACGCATAGCAGCAGGCGATCTCGGTTTTGCTGACCGCTTTCTACGAACCCGAGCGGAGAGTATGAATTCGCCTCCGCTGCGATCCTAACCGGGACGACTGGGATGCTAGTCACGCAACCAACGGACTGCCGCGCCGCAGATCGCCCTTCATACCTGTTCGGCGAACACTGAACGGAACATGATTTGCTGCTTTGGACCTTCGACAGAGCCGCTCGGATTCCCACCCCGAAAAATACAGTATACCACTTCGGTCCCGATGACTTTGAACACTGGACGTATCTGCCAATCCGGATGGCCGACTGAAACCCCAAACCGCGCTTCTTTCGACAGCAGCTCGGGCTTTGGGAGGATCGGATTCCGCCAAACTGCACAGAGGCTCTCCTTCTGATGGACATTCGTCCTCGGGAAAAAGGCTGGTCTGGCTTTCGTTCTTGACCCCTTCAGCCTGGCGGACCGCCGGGGACGTGGAAAAAAGCCGTTGCCTGAGGAGCTGCGGACGGCCGCTGGAAGTGCGGTTCACGAGGTGCCCGAGTTGATCGCACGCCGCCCTCCAAACGGGAAGTAAAGAACCGAACGTCCCCGCAGGCTGCGGCATGGTACTCGGGATCCAGGTTTGCACTGGCCACCGTCTATCACTTCGGCCTCAGGTTCCTTCGGCCGGAGTCCGCTGTTTACAGAACGTGACCCAACTAGTAACAACCCGAGCATGCAATGCCACCAGTATCCATACCGCATCTGACTGCAACAAAGACAGAGCGCACGGGTCGCCACCTTGGCAATGAGAAGAAAAACGACGCCATGCGCACGCCCCAGCGCTCGTGTTGGGGATGGAATCCAACAAAGAGGAGATCGGAAGAAAGGCGCTTCAGAGTGTTGAAAGTGTCCGCATGTACACTGCACAGCACTCCGTCCTCCCTCTGTGCGAGACTGTGCCGTCGGTCTCAACACTCCCGATACGTCCACACAATGGCTGTGGTTTCTGAGTCCATGCCAGCCTGGTGCCAGAGTTGAGGAAGAGGGAGACGGAGCGCGGTGCTAAGCGAGCGTCCACCGTACACCGCATGCGGACGCATCGATCTGCCTCGAGAGGTCTCCCGATCCCGGTCCTCGTGGACCCGGCGATCACGTCTGCTGGGGAGAGATATGGTTAACACGGACAAACGCGCAAGTTTTCTGCCCATGAGGCCGTACAGTTTTAACTGAGGAAACGGAGAAGGGCGAGGCCGGACTCGACCGGGGATCGGCGAGACACCGCGGTTGCTCGGTCACACGAACGGAGTTTTTCCCACCTCGGGTGTCGCGACACTCTCTCGGGGTAGTGCGTCGAGTTGAAGATAGGCATAGTTCTGATTTCTATTCCTGCTGCTCTTTATCCGGCGGAGCTGCTAGGGACTGTGTTCTCCGTGGCGATCCGTGTCTCGCACCGACAAGGGGCTGTGAAAAACTGTTGTTGCTTCCTCTTTCCACCGGACGGTGGTTTGTCTGGTCCTTTGTGACAGACTCGAATTTCAGCTTGTGTGACCCATTGTGGCGCTTCTGGCGCACTCAGCGGGTCACTTCTTCCCTATGGTTCAACGGGGCCGCGGAGACAAGGGTAGTCTTCTTCAATCAGTTTGCATGCCGTCTCTGGGCCGCGTAACTCGGATCATCATGCGTCTAGCTTTAGCTTCTCGAGCTGCTAGTTTGTACTCTGCAGCCGCCATCGCCTTTCTGCTTCTTGGGCGAGGCGGTAGTCCCGCTTCCCGTCCTGCCGGAGTTTTGCTTTCGTCAGCTCCACTTTCCAGTGCATTCTCGACATGTCACCGGAGCTCATCACATGGAGCTTTAGTTGCCCTCATTTACTCTCCTCTTGTGGACGAGCTGGTTTCCTGTCGGGGACACTCGGAGACTGGGCATTGGATTCAGCCAAGACGTGACTCATCCGGCCGTCGTCTCTTTACAGAATCCGATGGCGGCAGCGGCGAGGAAGCCAGGGGGGGAACGAACAGGTTGGCGAGTCACTCTGGTTCGCTTCCTCGAGTATTTTTCGGTCTCACCGCAGCCGAGGCAGGTACCCGGCAAGCCTGGAGGACGGAAGCTGGTTGGCAAAAGGCCGCCCACCAGTGGCAGACTCGAGCAGCTCCATATGGAGTTTCTGTTCACAGGAGGGTAAGAGTATCCTATCAGAAGTTTTGCAACTTGCCAGTTCCCGCACCTGCAGGTTCTTTTCAGCTCACAAGTGCATTCACTGTCAAGGCTGGTGGAGTTTCGGTCTTTTTTTCTTTTTCGGCAAAAGATTTTGTCGTTTTTCTCGCGTCTGCTCTAAGCCGAACTCGCTGGTTCTAGGTTGCAAGGGGGAAAAACAGACTGACATACCACTTCTGGCTGTGTTGCTCAGTGTGACGGTGACCTCAAGGGGTGACTGTTTGTGGGCGTTCTGAAGCCTTGATCTAAGTGCACCGAAGTAGATACACCGCATGTTGGGTTCATCAAGCGGCCGAGAGCGCTTCTTCGGAAACTGATTCGCATCTTCAGAATGAGAATCAGGAGCCCCAGCGTGACGCTCCATCGTGTGCTCCAGCCTCAGTTCGGCTGTTTATTTCCTCTGCCAACAGCATTTCTCTGGCCGGCGTTCCGAGTGTGAGTGTCTTAGGGTATGAAGTGCTGACATAGTCACGGCCTGAGTATTTCTTCGGGGTTCCGAGTGGACAGCTGACCACGAGTGGCGAGTGCTTATTCTCTCAGGAGAGTGGAGGAGGCGGTGATTGCCTGTACCACAGCATCGCTAGTTGCCTCGAAGAGCTACGGCATAAATACTCCGTCTTCGGCTCGCTGACGATGAAGGACATCAGAACAGCGGCAGCTGATGGCTTTGTTGGATACCCGTTGTCGACTACAGGTGAGCGACCGTAGTGTTTTTCGCGGGTTTCCCGCGGCCGCACCTGCAGCCTCGTGTTTTGGATAAGTGCTTTTTTTCCTCTCGGATGATCGTTTTTGCGGCCGAAAGCTTTTCTACTGTCTCGGTACCGCAGCATCAATAGTAAGCTGGAAGAGCGATTCACAAGACCACCATCTGCGAGTCTCCGACCATCTGTAGACTGTAAGTAGGCGAGGCGGACCCGTCCTAGTGTCAGTGTATCCGTACCTCCGGTAGTTGTCTGGAGCCGTACCTGTGCTCGACTCGGGTCACCGAGTTCTTTCAGCCGAGTGCACGCCGTTCCCCGCCCCCTTTCCCGGATTTAGTCAGTTTATTTCGAGGTGTGTCCGCCATCGATGTACTTCTCCGTTCCGATCCCAGTTTGTTCCGTGTTCTACGTCTCCATAAACTTGGCAAGCGAACGACGTGAGTGTTGTGGGGTCCCCCTTTTGTGGATATTTGGATTTGGGACGAGTAATCACTTGTGGCTTCCGGGCTTGATTTGGGAAGCCAAACTGTGCTGCGGGGTCGGCTGTAGGTGTGAGCGCCGCTGCGCCGTTCTGCAAGACGTTAGTCGTACACCAGGGTGGCCCAGCTGTGTAATATGTCCAGTCTCCTTCACATCTCTCCGTTGCCTCGTACTCCAGTGTGCATGCGGCGGTGCGGGCTTTTTTCTAACTGCTTCCGTAGGGGTATATGCGTGGCAATCGTTGTAGTGTAGAATCAAAGTGAGGTTTGAAGGCGGCCCGCATGTCTAGACCCATGGGGATAATGACGGGAGTAGTGCTTGTCGCTGATTCGCGGTTGGTTGCGGGGGTCTGTTGAGGGCACTCTCACCACATGGACAATAACGCGTTTCGGCTGCTTGCTCATCTGCAAATTACTTCGTCCGTGTTTCGCGAAATTAAGTAGCCGGGCGTGCTGGTCTAGACTGCAGTGGACTGAGTGGCGTCTTCTTGTGGCCAGCAGTGCTCCCCGTACACGAGAGAGATCGCGATTTCAACCAGACTGCCTTGCTTTTGCATCTCTGCAGCAGAAAAGAAGCCTTGGCCGACGTGGGATGCGAAGGCGTTCATGGAGCGTCTTTCCGTCCTGTCCGTACTCGAAGACGAACAGTGGTTCGATCTGTGGTCGCCGACGACAATCCTCTCCAGTGACCAGTATCGCAATACTGGTCGTGAGCTCGGCCCTTTACCGTTTTTCACGGTGCAGTCAAGTGGCGTCCGTGTTCGGGCCTGCATACGCCGAAGCGCGTCTCTGGGCCGTTAGAGGTTATCTGTAGTCGTGTGTACCGGCTGGTGTCTATTCCAAATTTCCGAGATGTACCCGCAATCAGGCTGGTATTTTGTTGTTCCGCTTCAAGCTGGAATTTTATTGCTCCGGTTTAGAAGTTGAATGTAAGCTGGGTGAACTTACGACTGTCCGAGAGGCCTCGGGGAAACCTCTGGTTGAAGGTACTAGCGCATCTGGATGAAAGCCAAGACTCTCACAGAGTGTTTGCGGCCCCAGTGTGCGCAGGCGGGTCACTCGGCGGTTTCGCGGTTGCACGCAACCATAGAACCTGATTCGGCAACCTCCCTTCCGGGATGCGCAACACAGCGAGTGTTAGTTCGTTAGAATTCGGGACCGTGTTTAGCAGCGGCGAGCTGTTGTTCTACTAGCAGGTGACGGTCAATATAATTTTAGACTTTGTTGCATTGGAACGCTAGCGACTCCTGCCGTCTTCGTGCTGCTGTCTCCTCAGACATTATTATGGACACTTCGACGCCTCAAGGCAAGGCAGAGGCAGTGCACTACGAGCTCAGCCGTCCGGGTGCCGTACACTGGGGTACCGGGTTCGATGTCGGAGCGATTGAAGACGGGTTGAACGTTGGCATCATCATTTTGTCGGACGATACTGGCAGAATGTATCCACGGGCGGCCCGAACAGACGTGAAGAGACCATATTACATTCTGCTTTATTACTATGTAAGTTGTGGCATGCAGCTGTATGTCCCTGTTGGGTGGGGGGGGTATCGTCTGCTGGTTTTTAATGGGGTGTGCATGGAGCTAATCTTCTTTGCACGGAGCCGTGGGACATTGGCGAATTCAGAGGAGTCTCTGATAGCGCGGCAAGCGTTTCTCCACCGGCGGTACTCGGCGACTATAGCTCGATCCCGGTGTTGTCTTTTTTTCATTCAGAGTGACACGCATTTCCAGCAAGCTGGTATTGGCCGACGGAACGAACTTTCTGGCGAAATTGAGATTGCTTCGGCCTTCCGAGCCGATGAGGTCCCGGACTTTCTGCTTGACGTGCATTCCCAAGACAGTCGTCATCCTCTGTATCCAGTGTTGGAAAGTTCGGAGGAAGGCTTGTAAGAAAACTGGCTGGTTATCTCCGCTTAAAACCTCTGGCACAAAGAGATAGCCCCAGCGGTGGCAACTATGTGAGTGCTAGCGGGACCTGCCTGGCTGCCAGGGGGCGAATCAATGTGACGAGCCAATGCTACTACTAACACGACGTGGAAGACTGGTACCACCGACTGCTGTCACAGCCCTGAGTGCTACTCACGCCCTTAACGTCAGAGTTCTTGAGGCCTCTTATGAGATGACGATTGAAACAGAGCAGGCGGGCCGACTGTTACAACGAACGGGACTGGGACTCTCCCACAACGTGAGTGGACGTACTGTTAGCACGAGCGTGACCGGGACGAGTTTGTTCTCACCTGTGCAACATTGTAAGCAGCACTGTGGTGACGACAAAATTTTACGGCGCTTCATCATCGTTGTACGGGGCAAACGCAGCCGACTACCCACTTGAGAAGACCGGCTCTTCTCACTGGCACTTCCGAACCGGAGCCTCGCGTCACAGACCTGTGCTCGGAGTTTTTTCACGTCACTCCACTGTGGCAACTCAGCTAGGTGACACTGCCCTTTTTCGGCTGAATGGTCAGCAAATTCCACGTGCGTTGGAAAAATTTTATGGCGCTTCATGTGAGGAAGTGATTCAACAGACAACGACAGACTGTGGTCATAGCTCCAATCCACCCGCAGCAACCTCATCGGCTCTGGAACCCAGTTCGCGGTTGTCGGACACATCTTAAAAAAGATATCAGCGACCCAACATGCGAAATATATAGAGCGCGAAAGAGATAGAAATTCTACCACAAGCGAGCAGCGTCCTGGGCGTCGCGGGGGCAACAAAAAAGTCTACGCATAAAGCGACCGGTGCAGTCACCGCGCCGCACTCGCGAAGGGGGAACAAGATGGTATTGACATGCAGCTAAGACTTGTTTCGGAAAATCCCTGGGCCGTACATATTCTCGCTCCTGGAGTCCGCACAGGCTCTCAAGGCAGCGGAGCGGCCGATGATACAAGAAACGCTTGCCCAAGACTGGGAGAACGTTCAGATCTTCGCCTCTGCCTGGACGCCAGTGAGTATGAGAATTACTCCAAGCCGACAAATGCCGGCGTAAAACGCCGCTCCTTGTAACGAAGAAACCGACAACGCCTTAAGGTCTCCGGTGCGCAAGACGGTTTGCGCAGCTACTGCATCCTACAGCTCGTTACCACTTTGTAAGGCAGGGCATGACTTTACAACGCCTAAGCAATCCTGCTCAATGCGCTGTGTCTTTGACAAAGCAGAAATGAACTAACCTGCAAGACCACGCCAAAATTCGCATGGTTGCGCAGGCCAGCAGTGCACACACGTGACAAGCTTGGCAAAAGTCGTGACGAAACGAACCTGAATTATCCATCGACCCGTGCATCGAAAGAAACTCTGACCTCACTGCAGCCGCACTGATGGCCTAAGAACTCCCTACTATGTGACTGCTGCCAAATTCCCCGTGTGCAGACATGCTACCCCAGACCCGCTGGAACACCGAAAAAAACTCTGCCGCGCCTCAAGCAGATATCCCGTTTCACATGAGAGAACCATACCTGCTCCCCCCGCGTAAATGGAAGCTGCACATACATTGGACCCCCGAGACACGCTCCTCTGAACAGTTCAAAACAAGGAAGACGGCCTCACGCTGCCGTGCGAGTACCATCTTTCCACACTGAAAAGTCCAAAACAATCTCGGAGTCCACACTTAGACCGATAACTGCTCTCTCCCGTGTGCTTGCGACCGACCACTTTGATTCCTAGTACGAACAAATTCTGGCAAACGTGAACGGAGACAGCCCCTGGTCTGACGCCGACAAACATCCCTACCCGCGTAACAGAACACCGATTTGGTGGCTTGCTCGAGAACAAGAAACACTTGATAGTGCATCACACGACTGCACATGCCCGAAAACCCCGTAGCTGAATCTGCCACACAGTGAATACGCTCTGAATCATACAGAAAAATGAATAGGTTTTTGCCCAAAGACAGAGAACGACTTCCGGAGCTGTAGACCCTTGCTATCTCGACGCTTGACGTAAACGAAACAAGAATAAAACAAATGGCAGGAACCAACTCTTGACGAGGAGGAGAACATCCTAGAAATGGATCTTTGCCAAAGGTAGTCCCGAGAGAAAAAAAAGGCTACTTTGTCCTTCTGACTCGAGCCTGCAATTTACACGACCTCTTGCCAAACGAGAGGAAAAAACACGTAGAGGTTTATTCCACACCGGCGCTCGCCCCTCGGGCAGCCCGTTGCTCCCCGAGCTCCTCCCACCGCTTCAGGTTCGCCTCCAAAGCTGACATGCAGTTAGTCCTGAGCACACATGACGCAAAACCAAACAGTCCACACACACATTTTCGAGAAACTGATGGGCACGAGATTCCTCATAGAAAATACCGCCGTATCCAGAAGCATAACCTGGTCTGAAACTTGAATGTAAAAGGAACTAGTCAAGTACGACTTCGGTCAGGCTGGCTGTCCGGGCCTAGAGTTGCTTTGCTGCGCCGACGGCATCTGCTGCGCCTATGCGTGAAAGGCCGAATCTGTACCAGGGGGCTAGTCGCGGATCATGGGATTGGCAGCAAAGCAATCTGGGATCTGGTTGTTGGCTCAGCGCACACACTACCACTGCAGCCAAAAAAAACCACCCAGTGTCCGATGTTTGGGGGGCTACTCGCAGCTGCTGGCAACACACTACCTATGGCTGCTAGAATTCAGAAAACTGTTCTTCCACCGTCTGCTGGCCCACCGCTCTTATTTTACCGGAGAAACCCAAGGCCTGGCCCACGGCCTGGCACAGGCGACAAATCACCAGGCAACCGACTCCAAGCTCGAAGACAACGAAGGTTCGACTCTGTACCGGTCAGCCCAGGGTGGCGATAACCACTACACGCGACGACGGTTGAGAAAACTGACGAAGCGCTTGACCTGACTTCAATGTCGATTCATTAAGCCCTTGTTGTCAGACAGTACTCAGATCGGAACGACAGTGCACCTAAGGTGTGAGACCTCCGTGAGCTAAGACTCAAGACAGTTTGTTCCCTATCTACCGTAGGTAATCGTAACTGTCCGAACATCCACAAGAACGCTGCCCCCCCTGTCCTTCTGCAGGCTTGGCTACCCCGAATCCCCAGGTAAGTGAGAAGGCTGATTTCACAACGTCGGTCGGCACTTGAAACTTCGCACACAGCAGCAATGCGCAAACACGCACACGCGCCCCCTCGACCGGACACTTGTCCTTCACAGGACAACTTACGTGATGGCCATGTCGCTCTCTTCCAGCGCCACCAACTCGGTGAACAGCGGCTGCACGCCAGCAAAGCCCGCATAAGGTGTACACCGAATGCAAACGCCAATAAACTCGTATTTCCATATTGTCGACACTCACCAAGGTCGGGAAAAAACAAAAGCCAGTAAGACATTTCCGAGCATCTCCCATTCACTTACAGTGAATGCGAGATGCTCGGAAATGTCTTGCAAAACGCATTGTTCCCTTGATCTGGCGCTGTTGGCTGATGCAGCAAAACAGCCTTTCATGGAAACCGACGCGTGGAATCTCTTGGTAAGAAAATGAGTACGACGCTAAGGAACCGCCTCGTACCGCGCCCCGCCAAAAAACCTCGGCGTCAGCGCTACTGAGCAGAGTACTGAGAGAGCATGCTTTCGGATCGAAGAAAAACCACGAACTCAGGTATGCTTGGCACCTAGACAAGTGTGTCTCTCTCGGTACCGCAGCAGGACAAATCCGAGTACGTTAGACAGACCTGCACTGGGACAAAAGAAGTACGCTGCAGACACACGAGCTCAACCAACAATCGGAAAAAACCCCCCTGCCAGCATACCATAACAACAAATCTGAGAAAGCCTTGCTGAGATTTGGGAAGATCTGCGTCGCGCACGCGGTCGCACAAAAAAGAGACGGGCAGTCCTCTGGCCTTCTCGTCATCACCCTGCTGATAAAACTCCTCCACGACAAGATTACTCCAGCGCACGTGCTGCTCCCAGGGCAACGACGCGTGACCCAAATCCGCTGCCTTCAAACACATCGATACTGCAGTCCTGAGCGACACAAGACCACGAGCAGCGCCGGTAAAAACACTAGGACCTAGCCGACGGCGTTGTTGCTCTGGTCAGCAGCCGCAACAGTCTTGCCACGGATGATTCGCACTTCCCACTTACACTTACCAAACGTCGTCAGATGTCTCATAGCTCTTGAAACCCGGCGCCTGTCTGTGGGTCTGTAGGGATAAAAGCTCATCGCAGGCGAACTCCATGACTGCCGCGATTCACCGCCTCAGTTCGTAGGAACACGTTCCGAACGAGGGACGGAGACAAATTTCCGAGCCAAGAAGCAACGGCACTTCGACATGGAACCTGGCTACAAACACCACTGAAGGTGCATGGCACAGAACTCCGACCGAGGGGAATACCGGAGCACGCTTCTCTTCGCACAAAAGCAGCACGACATCCCATCCTACTGTCCGCAGCGCCCTGACCACAGTCGACGAAACAGGACACCACCGAGAACAGTGAGCCGGCACCACGAAGGGAGGAAGTAGACTCACTCTGAAGAGAGAAATTTCCTCGAAATGCTTTTTCATGTCAGTAGCTAAGATGAGATCGATAATAGTTTTCCGCTTCTCGCGGAAGACGTCCGCGGAGACGAAAGAGAACAAATTGGCGTCCGAGTCCCCCAGCACGCTGAACAAGGTAGCCGCGTGAAAGTTTTCCAACACAGAAATGTCGTTGTACGTTATCGCCAAGTGATGTGCGGTGTTAATGAGAAACTGATTGTTGCGGCCTGAGCACGCAGCACCCAGAAAAAACAAGCAAGACATTAGGCGCACTCGTAACAACGAAAGCAAACCATTGAGGAACAGGAACGGCCAGGCGCTCGCAACTGTGCCGCACAGGTGCCCAGTGCAATCTTGTCAGGGCTCTACAATGTGTCCGCGCAGGTGGAAACTACTGCAAAGATCCTTGAGTATCTCCTGGGACAATTTGACCCGCAATCTCGACTGCTTATTGATACGTGTAGCACAACGCCAAACTGCAGGAACGACGACGGGAGAGGATGCGAAAGCATGTAAAAGCAAACGAGAAACGTCCAATGTGTAGGCCGGCCTCCCCTGCAGTCCCTGCTGACACCAAACGGATACAACGTGCACCCGCCGAGAGAAAGGATGAATACACTGGGGCGGCAGCGGTTGCCTCAGGGAGGAAGGCTGTTCAGAAACCTCAGAACAGAGCAGCCACGCAGCACGAGAGCAGCAGTAACAGAGATTCACCCAAAGCCTCCCGGAAAGTTGCAAAAGATTCGTCGCTCATCGAAGCACCACCCCCCCCCTCCATCCTCGTGACACAAGAAAAGTTCCAAAGAGCTACTCATTGGGCACAGTGTTGGAAAGCCTTCACGACTGCTCATCAGGGAATCAACACCACATTAGCGGCCAGCACTACCAGAGATTCACTCCTTTTCCTGACTAAGACCTGCTAACCCGCCAGAACAAACGCAAACAGCCACGTACCAGGGTGTGCAATATCATGGCTTAGAGCAGCGATCGCGACGCTCAAACTGTCAACCTCCGTCAGCATGCAGTCGATGCCTAGCATCGTCAGCAGACAAAATGTGAAGTGGCCGACCTGCCAGGAAAACACCACTCAAACGGACATTCGCGGGAGTACAAAAGCCGGACCCAATACCACTTACTAAGCGGTTCTCAACTTTGTGATGGTCGAAGAAGACAAAAAGGAGCAAGTCACTAACAATGAAGCCTCGGCAACCCGCCGCCACGTACACGGAGTGTCGCGGCATAGCACATGAATGCTTCCTCGACTGACAGCTGTACGCCTGTTTTCGGTCTGGGAGGATAACATACCTAATAGGCTACAGTGCAATCGCACCGTACATACGGCCTGTTATCCGCCCTCACGGCAACGCCAGGCTCTCTACGTATGTATGCTCGCAACATTGCCAACGAAACCTGTGTCACTGCGCCTTACCTGTGCCCCGTGCGCTGCGTTATGGTACGGGTTTGGATAATACAGCATGTTGACCCTTGAGAGAAAGCACTCGACCATTTCTGAGAATCCCGCAAGCATCCGGTCACGGCACTGCAGTAACAAACTGCGCCCTACAGCCACCAGCACTGGACCCTTCCTCGAGTCCTGTAACTGTACACAAAACCGAAGATAGGAGAAGCACGCGCTACGACGGCATCTCTGAGAGGCTTCCTGACCGCGATCGCCTCCGCTTCTCTGTGGATGGAACAGCACTCTAAACTATGGAGACCGGTGCACCACAGATCAATCACTCCAACAGACAGCGTAAACTTCCGCGACGAAAGTCAGTAGCAGCTGTCAGCCCGCTGAAACAAACATAAGGGCGAACGTAACACTGTGGGCATGGAAAAATCTCAAGACGTGTTGGGGCAAGGTAGAACAACGACACCAGCAACCCTATACCCCCGCGCACGCGGACGACAAACACACGCAAACTCCTATCAACCCCAGTCGCACGCCTCGTCAATCCACGACGGTAGGAGTGCGTACCTCATCGTGCGCGAAGAACATACGGGTGAACTGCCCAGCCCGCATACGCGTAGCAGTTGGCACAAGCGCCTGACCATGTGCGCCCTTCTGTCACGCAGCGACTTCAAATCTGGTCACACACATCCCTAACCTCCCATATCTGGCGAGAGAGTATAGTCTACCACAATCACAAGCAAAGAAGTGCCGTCATCGTCCGTACGGAATTACTACGGGAACCCAATGTCTTTCCTGGAAAAAAGTGAGCAGGATAACCCTGCAACAAGATTCTTCGAACCATGCACCGCTTACAGAAAGAAGATCGAGCGACCACTCGTGCCCAATCCTAGTAAAGAGTTCAGCCCGCTCGTTAGACGAAATTCTAGCCGACATGGACCATCTTCCCATGCGAGCGGAGAAACTCCGACTGCTTGCTGGAATTGAAATGCCGCTGTGACCCCGCTGCACAGGCTCCGGTTCTCTGTCCTCTCCCGCCATCAGTTTCATATAGTCTCGCGCGAACTCTGCCCCCAGATCTGAGCGTCGGATCTTTGCCAAGTCCTTCCGGCTGACTAAAATAGCCATCGCCCTAGAAGCATAATACGAGAAAAAAGCGGCCCAACCCTGCCGAACAAAACGACTCCCAGTTGCGTGACCGGAAACCTCCTGACAGTTGGTTGTTTGCCCAGCAGCGTTTTCAGACAAACGCTTCCGCGCACCACAACGACCGGAAGCTTACACACACATCAGCACGTAGACGTAAACGCAACCGACTGCAGTCCACATTCCTCAAGCCTGACCGGGGACGTCAGAGTATACTCATTATGTTGAGGAAGTCTAAGATTGAAAGCTACCGCCGTCCCCGAAGCAGCAGACGCCGATATTCTTGGCTGCAGCCGCTCCCCTTCTCAGTGAAGCCTCTCAGCTGTCAGCGCGAACCCTCGCTCCACTCGAACGTACCGAACACGGTAAGTCTGGCCTCCTTTGCCCAGCCCCCTCATGCGAAACCTGGAAAATTCCACGACTTACGGAAGAAGAAGGCCCTCAATGTCTTCCACTTCGGACAGAGACAGATGCTTCTGCTGCTTGCCCCTTAACACAACTTCCATAGTCGAGCGTAAGTAGTTACTGATTGTTTCCAAACCACCTTCAGGCGTGTTTTGCGGCCGCAAGAAGCGTTGCTCCAGCTCATCTACCCTCCGGCTGCTCTTCTGCAAATCCACATAAAGGGACGCGACAGCGCAGGCAGGACAAATACTTACGTAATCTCTGCACCGAGTGTCTGCACCTGTAACCTTTGATAGGCTACTGGGAACACACCAACGACGCCAGCGGTATGGTTCCTCGGTACCCGGCTGGCTCTGAGCTTAGCTGCAAATACCTGTGTCTGTAAAAAAGCGTACCCTCTAAACCCACCATTTGCTGGTACATATAGTGAACAGGACGTACCTTCCAGTCCAGCCACACCGCTCGGGAGTTGAGCTCACCCTCGTAGCGGCTTATGATACAGATGACGGCGAACACGAAGGTCCAGACTATGTTGTTGACCGCAGCGGCTGTCGCCACGCCGTCGTCCTCCCACACAATACCTACAATGAAAACGGCAACTGCCGCAACGATGTACAACACGGTGATCGGCCATGCTACCATCAGCCTACGCAACAAGAGAAAACACGAGAAAAACTGGACCGGACGTAAAACCCGGTGCAAGGCCGGACGCCGAAGGCGCTCGCTATCCGAAGGAGAATATGCGGGGTCGAAATCAACTGCTTAGACACGCGGCTCCCTAAAAGCTCAGACAAGAAGTACCACCTATGCCATACTCTAGAAGAGCAACAAAATATCGAGGAGCGGATGAGCCCTAAGTATCCTTCCGTGCGCTGCTAGTCGCATGAAGAGAACAAGTTGCTCGCGAAAAACGCGGAGTGCCCACAGGCAGGAACCGGTTTAGTTACCTTATGGGGAAAATCAAATTGAAGATGAGCATCTGAACGGCGACGCTGGCCATAGTATCTGCTAGGGCGCGGTCACCTATGAACGCGACCACCTCCGGGTGAGTGCCGCTCATCGCTATACAGCGAGCGACCGCCATCGGCACAATGCCGTCGGCGAGGCAGAGCAGGCACGACTGGTTACAGAGACACGCAAGAAGAGTGACGGCGTGAGGCTCCAGTCAGCAAATCACCAACAGCGAGTCAGAATGAAGACTCCCAGGCGTCCGCCTCGGTTCTAGGAACCGAGGAAGCAGCGTCGCCCGTAACGGTGGTACATACTAAGACACCGAAGCTACCAGAGAAAGTTGTTGCATCGCTGCAGGAGTGGCCCCGTAGACACTTCTACTAAAAAACACAGTCTTCGGTTTCTGAAAGTAAGCGCTGAGTCTCCTCTCCTCGACCTGCTCTCCGGCGACTGATCTGTTGAAAAGTACGGTCTCATGTCAGCATTACAGCATCCATCAATAGAATGCGGGAAGCAGCGCCGCCCCACACGTGACGGGAACCCTTAGTCCACCACGCGCGACTCTACCACACGCCGCGCGTATTCCTCTGTCCGCGACGTCGCGATGGTGCCCCGCTAACCTCAACAATAGCGACTAAAAAAAAGGCACTCAAACACGCGACACGCAAGGCAACGGGAAACCGGACTGCCACCTAGAAAATAGGCAGGTCAAGAAGCATAGGTTCGGGTACTCGTGAACTGATTCGCCACAAACTCAATCCTGTCCCAAGTCTCCACGAAAAAAACACTCCGTCCCTCAAGTGCCTGCAGCGCGCGCGACTAGCTGGGAGCACGGAGTGACATCACTGACGCCTGTGCTTGCACCGTCTTCTCGGAAGCGTGCACCATTCCACTGCTATGGGGGGAAAGGCACGAAGAACTCACCGCTACTTGCAAACAAACCGTCAACTTTTCCAGGTGTGCCCGCAGCTGAAAGAACCCAGCTAGAACCATCACAACCATGCAAATGATTGGCTGGAGTCCGACGATGATGTGGTGCAGAGTTATAAGGTACCACTTCGACGGTGGCAAAACGAACTTCACCCGAGAGTTATCTGAAACACGGACAAAACACATGAAGCTGACACGCATGTGGGTACCGGGAAACTCCGGACACACACGCGACAGTGGGACACTAAAGACTCCCAGTATCACAAACCTACGCACCCCTCTCCGACGTCAGTCCCTTCCAATGTCGCGGGAGCCGCTGCTAACCGGCAGCTCCACCAGTCTCGACGGAAACCGAGCCCAACCACGAGTGCCTCCTTCACTGCTCGAGAAACCCGTCAAGATCAGGTCCCTCGTCACTCGCTCACCGTGGGATCGTAGCACAGAACGCACGCGGTAGCAGTACGAGCAACACGGTGCAACGCGGGAGCGTGGCAACACAACCTTCCAGACTCACTGCTCTGGAATGGAAGCAGGGAAGGATACACCAACATACTGCGGTTTACCCATGCAACAGTCAAGCACAACTCGGAACTCCCTGTATCCTCAGCCCTGAGACTACTGACAGGACAGGCCCGCTGTTACCATAGACGCCAGCAGGGCGGAGAAAAGTGGATGCACTGGGACGTATGTGTAGCGAACACCGTGGAGTTCGTCTGAATTAATGAGAGTCTTGTGCCCCCCCACTGAATGAGGAGAACTGCACAGTGTTCGCTACACGCTCCACTGCATCAGCCTGAGAACCACCTGACGTGAGCTGAAGAGAAGCGGTTCACCCTTAGTTTCTCTGCTGCACTCACAGTCGTAAACTTCTGCCAGAATGATTTCCGAGAACTCCGTCAGCATGCACAAAACGGAGCCGAGAACCAGGCGCAAGGGCAAAATGGACAAAATGTACGCTTTGAACTCAGCTTCTTTGTCAGGGTCCTGGAAGTACGGGACCGGCAAGGTCCTTAACTCCGGGTCTGTCTTGGAGCCCCGGAGCATCTGAAATGTATCCATTCCCCACAACGTGCGAAAATGAGCCCAGTGCGCTTCCACATTGGCTGCAAACTGAGATTCCCCACGACTCAGTGCCGCCTTGTTCACTTCCTCGGCAGCAGCAGACGCCACGGCACGAAGGCGAGGGACGTCATGGAAGGACCGTCTATCCAACTTCCTGGAGTCGCCAGCACTGCCAATCCCTGCCAGAGAGCACTGGGGACAGAATAGAAAAAAATATCGACAACGAAAACGGTCCACGACGGAGTAGCAGGCCAAACAAAGACAGCTGCACCATGGTAACGCGAGGTTTTTGGCCGCCTGTCCTAAAATCCGTACAACGCGCGCTTGTGCTTGGCCGTCTAACCCAACAGCGAACCAACCGACATGTAAGGAAACTGCAATGGATTCGGAACAAACAGGACGAGTCGGGAGGCCACGTGGAAACTGTAACAATTGAAGAGTGCGGAACCGGCACCGCACGGACGTCATCTGCACACCGAAAACGCGGCTGGCCATGAAAGAAGAGATCACGCCGAGAACAAAGAGCCTCTACTCACTCGAGAACAACGGGCGAAGCATTGAACGCCAAGAACGGGTGACAAAACATTGACAGCCCAACCGTGGCACCACTAACCCTGACCAAATGCTTCGTACCACCAACGGCGTCACATTCCCTCCTCCTTGATATAACCAGTCTATAGCAATCCCAAAGACGGATACGTACAGAGTGTTTACTTTCGGTCCGAACAACGGAGTGAGCCCAGGTGAGGGGGAACAACAGGTTCACAACTACGAAAGGCTGAGCCTGTTTCGCAAGAACCTAATGAAGGCGGCTGCTGCAACTGCAGGTTCGACCGCCCGCCATCCGGCTTGGCTCGATGCAGATCCGATGCAGCTCGAAACTGTCAGACAGCGTTCTTGAAACAGCTGACGACCAGCGCACGGCTAGCGGAGGCACGAGTACTTGGCGTTACTACTGCTCACCCGACCGACTTGCAAGGTGAACCTGGGACAAGTTTCCCGGCCGCGCACCCACCCGGTCATCGGTGACCTGTGGCCGAAACCAAAGAAAAACTGCTATCTAGACCTCTCTGAACACGATCACTTTCCTCCACAGCGCGGAGACACTACGAAAACCAATGAGACGCAATTTCAGGATGACGACCAGACATGCGTCTGCTGGTAAACACTGAGAGAAACGTGGGACTTCTCACGGTCGGACACGCAAAGTGTTTTGTCACTGACTGAGTGCAGACAAACGACGGGCAAATAACAGGGGTAAGACAGAGCTTACAACGGGAGAAGGCACGGAACTCTCCTGTGTCTACCTCCGCCCAAACCTAGACGAGACGGCGCCATGGTGTTCACTGAACCGGCAGACACTAAGCGGCAAGACTAATCTCCCTCCTGCTGAAGCACCACCCAACCAACAAACGAACCCAAGCGCACGAAAACTCCTCCTTGAAAAAGGGTCCCCGACAATGGGGGGCCTTCCGAGGAGAACCTGGCTCACTTGAAAAACACTCCAGTATGAAATTTTTCCCCAGAACGCCTTCCTTCTCCATCACCTTCCACCTGCAAAAAAGCTAAACCGCCGACCAACGGCTGGGAAACAGGGCGGCAGTTTGAATATGTGCATACCTGTCTATTTTTCGGGTTCAGAGAGCCCGTATGAGGTCTCTCACTCCATGAAACAGTAGTATGCTTGGTCATAGGAGAGAGACGTGTCGAAGACCCTGATTCAAGGTCTTTACGGAGGCATTCCGGTATACTCTCCTCCGGCAGAGACACACACGCGGACAAGCCCGATCGGCTGTATTGCTCGCCGCCAAACGTGACAGCGCGAGGAGGTCCAACTTTTTTTAGTATCCTCCCTGAAACAGTATTGACGCTCGACGCCGTAGAAATAGCAGGAGACACGCCTTGATGCGATTTCGGGAAGTCCGTTCTACCGCTACCTGCGGGAACCTCGGCCACCTCCCCGGAAGATTCCTCTGTAGCGCGCTGTTGAGGGGAGCCCACGAGCGAGTGATCATGAGAGACTTCTCGTAGGTCATTAGGGAACTCCGAACAAGCCGGAGTCCCAAAAGAAGCATCCCTCCGAGCCTCCTCAGCGGATGCTATGCTATGTTGTCGGGGCACTGAATCACTGTCAGGCAGGGGCTGCTGAGTAGCCGGAGGAGGCACATCGTTGTCACCAAACAGAGGCTGCACACCCAGGGGAGCCCTATCGATGTCGGGAAACAGCGGGTGAACACCCAGACGACTTCCTTCGCTGTCGGGGAACAGCGGCTGAATACCCAGAGGACCCCCATCGCTGGAACCCTCCATAGCTGCGCTCCTCCACTAGGCCCCTAGACGCTAAGACGGTCGAAAAAGACGCCGAAACATTGCGCGTAGCCGCAGAGACGCTGCGTGCTGCGCGACCAAAAAGACTGGGTATTAAGCGCTCGCATAGCAGCAGAATTCACCGCAGTTACACAACGTCGGAGTCGACACTCCCTTCGAAGTTGCAGGGGTGGCGAGAATGAGGAAACAGGAGTGAACCGGGTTCAGCAACACGAAGATCTCTAGATAACGTGCAAGCGTCGCTAAGGAGTGCAACTTGGCCCGAGTCGCTGACACGTCTCCAATGGAGCAGCCCCTCGATTGGAAGTCCACCCCAACACAAGGGCGCACAAACAGACTTGCTAACGCACGCATGCTCATCTACCGGCGACAGACAAAAACCATACACGTGTTCTCCACTTCGCACGCGCTATGGTCTACGACTGGTTCACCGTGATACCCAGATTCCCGAGAGGCCGATCAGCAGTGCTGCTCCTCAGCTCCGCGCAAGGAAAGGTCAGTATCAAGCAGCTTTCCCAGCGAACTGCGAAAAGGATCTGCATGCTCAGAGGCGAAGCCCCAGTCGTGCTCGCTGACGGGAATTGTTCGCTGCCGGGCCAGAAAAAAGAAGTCCCAAGGGCAGCGCCCACGGTCTCCCTGCCTTGGGACTTACGATTAGAGACAGCACCCCAGCATGGAACACGGCTTTCTTGCGACCTAGCTACCACCTACACGGCGTGGCAGCTGTCAGCGCGCAGTTTCCACCGGGGATTGCGGGGGCTTCGACGAGACAGTCGAGTGCAGCAGCGCATAGGCGGACTCCTTTGTTGGTGTGTTCCTGGTCCTTTAGCCAGCTGCCTCTCTGAGTCAGTTGCTACCGGGACACGAGTCCATCTTCCTCAGTCTCCGAAGCCCCGTTCAGACGTGTATAGTAGTAAATCCTGAAGCGGTGTCATTCTCGGGCCGCGGTTATTGCGGTCACCAAAAAAAGAGCGGACAAACTGCTCGTGACACGGAAATCGGCGGTCCCAAATTGAGTTCTGGTGGACATTGAAGGGCTGAGCGTGACGAACGAGGGTCCGAGGAACGCGCGTATACACTGTGCATATCAGCGGTCCGGACGGGGTGTCTTTACACTAGTGGGCAGTTGCGCGGTTCTCAAGAAGACCACTGGCACAGCAGTGCTCGCGTGCAGACCTTTGAGCGAGTGTGCTTCTAGCAATGGTGTTTGCTCTAAGGGTTTTCCGGGCTGTGGCGGCATTTGCCGCCCTTGTTCTTTGCGTCGACTCTCAGACGACCTCACCAGGCCGCAGAATAAAAGATAGAAAAAATGAGGCAGAGAGATTCCAGGTTCGGACATGACTAAGGGACTGCTGCTATTCTGAGCTCCACATGGTTGCCTGCAGGCAATGGCAGGGAAGATTCGAAGCGTACGTACCAGACATCCTAGCGTGACTGTGGTGCCCACGCGTGAAAATGATTCTCAGGCTTCCCCGCTGGCCGGCCGACGCTCACTTGGACCCGTAGCGGCAGCAGTCCCTGGGAAACAGTTTCAGAAAGTCCTAGAAAATGCCGTACGTCATTGCACGTAACGAACACTGAGCGGAATCGCAATCGCAATCTATTCACAGGAAGAGAATCCTTTTGCATCGGTCCCCGCCGCAAGGGGACATCTGCTACGCAAGTCGAGATTCGCGGAAGTGCCTGAGGTGCGTCACGGGACGCCAAAGCTAACGAGGCAAAGGAGGACGCTAAAAAACTCAGGGCGCCGACAAGCCGGCAATAGAAATTCGTGCAAGAAAGGTTGAGAGACGCCAGGCAAGCTCCTGCGTCGCATGGCCCCTTTCCTCCAGTGTATGCTGCTTGTGTAGAAGCCTGCTGCGGCGAAAAGCATTGGGGATCTCGAAGATGAAGAGATAGGAGCTGAGCTTGGTGCTTCCGTGGCTCGGCGGAAGCACCATGCGCAGCCTGAAATCGAGGAAACCCCCACCGAGGAAGAAGCTCCGGCTGTTGTGAAGCCACCTGCTTCTGTAGCTGAAGAAGCTCGGGGGGTACGTTCCTTCAGATGGCCAGGACTCAGTCGGGTTCTCTCAGTTGCTTCACCAGGGGCTTGTCATTAACGTTGTGACAGGTGGGCTTTGAAGTCACACTACAATCGTCTGTCCTGCAATTGCCACCGCCGTCCGCTAGGCCAACCAGCTCAGCAGCCATCGGTCCCTCAGCCACCGGCTCAGCCGACTCCTATTCCCGCTCCCGTAAGGAGGACCTTTTTCTCAACTGTAGCCAAACCCACTGTGCTCTTGTAGGTTGAGGCGGAGATGGCCGCCGGCGAAGCACCGACTGCTCCTTTGCCCGAAGTGCCGGACCGCCAGGCGGAGCAGGCTCCTGTTCCTCTTGCGCCGGTGATTCCCCCGCTTCCAGCTCCCTCGCCCGTAAGCGACGTCCCGGTGAAATCCTGAACTCCGGAACCCCGGAATGCTGAAAGTACTATAGGCGCCTACGGTCTCCGGCAAACCTGTCCCGTTTGCAACCGTCCCTGCTGGGCTTCCCTTACAGCCACCTATCACCATACAGAACAACAATTGCTGCGGTGGGGCTGGAGAGGGCGAGTAGAACCAAGTGTGCGAGGGCCGCGGGGGTGCACCTGAAAGGAGTCGTCCAGAGTGTGTCCCTGTTCAGACCTCTTAGAAGGCGGGATGGCCCGTCACACTCAGTAAATGAATTCGCCAGTAATGGCGGGTTGACACGACCCCACGCGAGCACTGCGTTCAGTCGATATTTCAGTTTTTGTAACTCCGCGCCTACGATGGAGAGGAAAGAAGCAGAACACTCTGTTGCCGCTCAGCTCCACACAAGCGTCGCCTTACTAGCTCCAAATGCGATGACTATTCTGTTGTCTCGGGTTTCAAGCGCGGTTTACGCACTCATCGAGTGCTGAATTGACGTGGCGCGAACAACACAGAAGTAAAGGAAAAGTGCCCCGATAGAATCTGCCGCGTATCACCGGGTGTTCCGAGGCTCGAGCTGATATCGCGGTCTAGGGGAAACAGACTGTGCCCGGCACTCCGAGAGTGCGCAGGCGAGCAGTCGCGGGTTACGCAGATGCTCGTCTGGGTACCTCGGCTGGCAACTGGCTGACTTTCGCATCGCGCTAGCAACAAGTTCCAGATTTTCTCCTTAGTCCAGTATCGGCTTATCTGGGAGGTGTTCAGCGGCAAACACCTTCTCGCCGCCAACTGTCCCTGCCACTTCCTAAAGGTGCGGATAGCTTTTTGCAAGCACCTGGATTCACTAGTGGCCGTCGCGCCCGTCCCAGCTTACACACATGGGCAAATGGCCGGCCCTAAGGGCTCAATGTCGGTTCTATTTTTGCCTACTCTCCGGCGCGAAGCAGGTATCTTTTCCGGAGGGGCCTGGAAGAATCTAGCACTTCTTTGCCTCTTAATTGCCGTTCGTAGTCATGCCTTGCCTGACCTGACTATTGACCCCTCCAGGATTGGGTGGGATCGAGAACTGAGTTCGTGCTATCTGTCGTCTAGCTCTGAAGGAGGATTCGTCGGCTCAACGCACGAGTTCACCGCTCTCGTGTACCGCAGTGCCCAAGCTGTGGTTGCTTTCGAGCCAGTCGACACTGTGGGCATGTGCGACCTGTCCGGGGGTCTTGAGTACCTCTTTGTCCCCTGTGAACCTGAGACGAGACCCCACCACGTTTCTTTCCAAGTCCCAGCATCAGCAACGCTCTGGGGAAGGACCAGGCAAAAAAAAAAAGAGGGGTGGCTGGGCTGGACTGTGCGAAAAGTGACTGCGGCGGCACGGAAGGTCGCGTTCTCGGAGAGGTCGCCACTTGACGAAGTGATGTCCTTTCTGGACGCGCAGCTGGAAAGCCAGGAGGATTACTGGCTTTTCTGCAACAACATGCAGCCAAAACGCAACGCCGTCTTTTCTTATATCAACAGTTGGGGGCATGTGCTACATGAGTACTCCATGAGGAACTGGTCTTCTGAGCTGCCGACAATCCCGTTGTTTCATTTCCCGAGTGACCCTCGGTCTTCTGCACCTTAGTGAAATCTTCATACTGTGACTAACCTTGCACCAAGGGGAAAGACTCGAGCATCCCCGACAGCCGATCGTAGCTTGTTCGACCGCCGCCCGGGGTAATTTGCTAACAGGTGCCGCGTCTCAGTCCCAGATGCCTTCCAGGGAAGGGCACCGGTCTCAGTTACCCGGACATTGCTTCTGGGTCGGGCGTCTGGTGGCGCTTCGTCTAACTGCCGCGTCTTCACTTCTTCACCTGCCAGTTGCACACTCGCCGATGGTCTGCGCCAACGTTCCAGCCCGTAGGCGCCTGCTTCTCTTGGCCTCTGCTCACGTCGAGCACCAGACGCCACACTCCTCCAGCAGGTGGGACCTCTTGCTGCCCTGGCACAGCATACACGCGTTGCTTGACCCTACTCTGCCTGCTGACCCGGCGTGGGCCACTTCCGCTGCGGCTTTTCCTTGCACCCAGTGACGGTCCCAAAGCGAGTTCGTAGAGGCTTGCACCTTCCCCGCAGACTGGGGAAGCCGCTGTGCTGCGCTCGCGTACACAGGCATGCGGTGAACCAGTCTTCTCGGAAGTCGTGGAGGCAGGGACAGGGTGCGTGTGTTTGACAAGTTCATAGCCCAAATGACACTGAGAGACAAGTCGAGAATGTAAAGGCACTTGAGCGACGCCCAAGCAATCGACGATTTCCTACACGCTTTAAGAGAAGCTTATTTTTCGGGAAGAGTAGCAAGCAAACGTTTGCGGGGAGAGTAGTTTCTCCGCAAGGTTTGGAACCCCAAGGGCCGCACGAGAGGCTGGGGTTCTCGAGCCGCATGCAAATTTTACAAAATCCGTTTCAAGCCCTTGGGAAGGTGCGATGTGTACCGGCCCATGCCGCAGCTCGATCCGCCGCACGGGACCCTTCCTCCTGGATTGTAATAACTTCTTTCTTGCCTGTCAATTTCACTCAAGCTGCTTCACGAGTTTGCTATGGTGAGTATGAATTACGCACGCATCTAGTCCGCATGCAGGATATTCGAGCGGCCGCTGGGTAACTAGTCGAGTCACAGCGTCGGTTGGATAATAGTGAAAGAGCAGCCTTTCTTCTGGTCTCTTTCTAAATGCCGGTGCTTGCCTTTGAACACACAGCGTGCTCTGCACCCCCGTGGCTCCCCTGCCGATGGCCTGTCTCCGTCGCTGTATTTCACCAGACAGGCGAACCCGTTTCTCTGTTTCACCCCCGTCTGGCCGCCCTACTCCAAGCAGCCGTGCCGGCACACTTCCTTTTTCTTCACCCCAACTGGAGCGTCACTGTCCTTCACGAGGCCGTGGGCAGCTGTGCGACTTTGTTTCTCTGTGAGCTGCCCCTCGTAACTGGGCTATCTGTGGCATGCTAGCCCGTGACTGCGGTATTTTCGTCGTCGTCCTCGTGTGGTCGTGCAGCTTCCGCGCTTTTCGTCTTGGGCTAGCATAGATTCACCTTAGTTCGCAGTGCTGCAGGGCCCGAAGCCTTTTTTCTTCTCAGTTTCGTCAGGGCGCTGCAGTGACTCTTCGAGCTGCTTTGGCAGACGCCGGTGATTCCATGTGGCGCGTTGTAGTGGTGGCGAGTTCCTTTCTGATGCACCTTCTCGTCTACTTGTTCTACGGAAAATCCTCACCTTCGGTCAGGGAGTGGCACGTCCTCTTGCACCTCCTTCTGTTTTTTGGTGTCTAGTACTATCAATGGCAACAGCTGGCGCAGATATGCAGCCGCGTTCCCCCATCAGCATCCGGAACGTCTGTATTCTCGCTCATGTTGACCACGGTACGCAAGCCAGGCATATGCGTGGGTGTATCGTTATGTGTCCGCTCGTCACTGGGTCACCAGTGGGACGACTCGCCTGTGTCTATAGACTGCGTTTCATGCCAGGTACCTTGTACCGATCAGATATTTGTCAGGGGATTCACTTTCTTTTGCCATCGAGTTCAGACTTGTGAACGGATAGCTTTTATTTGGTCCGATCTTGAGGCTGCGGGTACTGGTAAACATCGTGACACACTGGGAGATCAGAGGGATGGCGGCACCCATGGCAACTTGCTATGAGGCACAAAAGAAGGCATTCTCGAGGTATTCTCGTCGTCCCACTTGGTTTGCCTGGTCTCATTTGCTGTAGCTGTACTCGACGTCCGGACCCATGATCTGTGTCACTTGTCTGGGCGTTGCTTTTCAAGTTGTTTACACACAGGGCTCACGCACTCTGGCATCTCGGTGTGACTCAGCAAGCTATGTTATGTCGGCAGTTTACCAGGTGGTCCAGATGTAGTGAGAAGTGCGCGTTTCCGGGGGAGGAGGGAAAACTTTTTCAATGTAGAGTCTCGCGTGGCTCGGAGGCGTCACATCTCCTGCCGCCCAGAAACATAACGGGGCACTCCCAAGTCGGCGTCACACCAGTGGCAACGGGCTACAAAACTGCCAGGGCTTTTGCTGCTTCGTGGATCAGATATCTAGCTGTGCAGCTGAGCGCTCAGCGGGCCGAGAATGTTGCTGCGGGGCTGACGAGAGCTTCTCGGCTGGCGGCATCATGGTTTTTACTGGGAGTTCATTTTTCCTGACCAGTTGCAGGAGTCTGCGCCTGGTCATTGCGGGGGCACTTCACTTCAGTGTGCAGCGGTTAAATTACTTCTCTGAAGTCCTGATCCTATGTCGAGCAACTTGTCTGGGGTACGATGAGTCTCTTCGGAGCCCTTGGTCCGGAGAGCGCGGGGAAGCCTTATCGTGTTTGCATACGATGATACGTTGTGGTTGGCTGTACCTGCTCTCCCACAGGGAAGACTTGTCTTTCGGATCGTCTCCTAAGCATCAACGGCCTTATTAGCGAGGCTTCCGCCGGGAAGGTGCGTTACCTAGATTCTCGGGAAGACGAGCAGAGACGACAGATTACTATCAAGGCCAGCGTTGTCTCGCTCTACTTCAGGCGTACCGGTGCACCCGCATCAGATTCCCGTGTAACCGGGGCGTTTGAGGCCTCCCATCATTCCTCCAGTTGCTCTTCACCAATTTTGGATCCCCTGCATCGTGTCGACACACACACAGATACAAACAGAGAACAGCCGAGAAGTGACGGCGAGGCGGGAGACACGTTCCTCGCGGGAAAGAGTGAGGCGGCGCATCGGCGTGGTTTCGTCATCAATCTAGTGGACTGTCCCGGTCATGTCGACTTCGCTAGCGAGGTGGGTTCCAGATTCCAAGATACTCTGAGCCGGTGCCACTACCAGGCCTGCTATATCTCTCTCTGTTGCGGGCTGTACGATACACGGATGCCGGGCTCCCTCGGCTGCGCAGCAGAGGTAGGAGGCTGCGTCTTGCAGCTGTCTAGCATCCGGCTCTCTTTTCCTGTGGCAATCTGCCGGCTCTCTTGCCGTCACGTGACGCTACGGATATGTTTTTATCCAGAGCTCCTTCGTTGCTGGTTCCATCCTAACGGTCTGCGGTAGTGGGTGACTGCATCCGAAAGAGGTCGTACGCCTGCTGGGTCAGTTCATGTTGATGTTGCTCTTGACTGCTGTCAGACCTCGGGCCTCTTTCACGCTCGTACTGTGCGCGAAGCTTTTTGAGTCGAGCGGTGTCGCTAGATGCACAGCCTTCGCACGTTCTATTTTGGGGCTTGATAGGTTTCGGCGGCCGTGCGCCTGTGCGATGGGGGGCTGTTGCTGGTGGACGCGATTGAAGGCGTTGGACCGCAGACTTTGGCCGCCCTCCAGCAAGCTTGGAGTGAACGAGTGGTGCCTCTCCTGGTGCTCACTAAAATGGACAAGCTCATCCAAAAACTTTGCCTGACGCCTGCTGAGGCTTATGCCCATTGCCAGGGAATTATCGAACAGGTTCGGTCGAAGTGGATTTTGCACTCAGCACGAAGTCAGTGACGGTCTCATAACCTGAAATTCTCCCAGTCTTCATGAGGAGTGAAAATCTGCTGTTATCTTTTCTCCTGCCAGGTGCCCTGTCATCCGTCCCCCGACAATGCGTCAGATCTCTCCTTGTTTCTGTCCTTCTCTTTTCATTCACTGGATCCTTAGTTTCATGTTTGCGGTCAGGCATGTTTCGCTTCTCACAATTGTGCAGCTGGGCGGGCCTCTTCTCCAAGTTGCCATACAGGCCTGGCAGTTCCTTCACTTGCTTCTCTTGTTCCATACCTTTCTCCGTTCGGGGCGTGTTGCGATTCTGCGTGGCTTGAGGCAGCCCCCGCCTGGCGACGCCATGCAGCTGCTTCCGGCGGCAGTGCGGGCTGCCCGACAACTCCAACAGCTCCCGGGGCTGATACCCCGGGTATTTTCCGGTGTCCTGGTACGTGTCGGTCTGCTTACCGCCTCTCAGGTCAACGCGCACCTGCACCAGCAGATCCACTCAGAGCTCTTGGCAGGCGCTTCTTCGCCGCGTGACACGCCTAGTGACGCGGACCCGAGTGCCAGAGAATTCTCCGCCGAGAACGACAGGACGAGAAGGAAAAGCCTTTCAGGCCCCGGTTGGGTTGCATGCCCCGCTGATTGTACAGGAGAAATCGTGTATTTCAGTGGAGATCTTGAACAGAAGCTGGAGTTCTCTCCTGCACAAGGTGAAGCTTTCTACGATTCTCCCTGGTCTCAAAAATGTTGTCGGCTGCGCTCGGACGTGCAGTTTCCTCCACGTGACAGTGTGGACACGAGAAGAGAGGCATTCACACAGTCCCCGCGTGCTGACTTGGTCCAAGCACATATTCGTATGCAGCCCGTGCCGTGTGCACCCTCTTTAACATGATTCGAGCGACTTCTCGGATGTTCGGCTATACACTTTGCTTCTTATTGCCTTTGTAGGAAACGTTCTTTTCATCTCGTCCTTACACGGCTGGTGCCTTCATCTGCCCACTTTCGCCAAACACAACCTTCTCCGACTGTTGCACCTTCCACTGTCATCTCTTCCTCGGCTCCTTCCGGCCTTATGGGGAGACTACTATCTCAAGCGCAGCGCAAAGCAGTCGCAAAAGGCTACGGGCCCCCATGATTCTCGCCCTTCGGGCTTTTCCCCTTCCACTGCGTCTTCTGACAAGCCACGTAGTACTGAAGCCAGTCGGTTTGAAATACGGAAAGCTCCGACGCATCCGCGTCAGCCGAGGATTGTTGAGCAGCTTATTTTCGGGGACATTTGGAAAATGTATGAAGCTGCTTTTGCACCGGTTGAGCCCTTGACTACTCTCACTCCTCTGGGTAACTCGTTCGGAGGTGATTCACCGCAAAACGTTACTACGCAGAGTCCGGATAGAAAGACACAGACAGCTCCCGTCGACCGGCTGCAGGCGAACAGTGAGAAGCTGGAGAGACTGGCCCGCATGGTCGACGCGTTGGAGCTGCCACAGCCTGAACTCAAAAGCCGAGTGAAGCAAGAAGTGACTCATTTGGTACGGATGCAGCAGGAGCACCTCCAGTATACTCATGGAAAGACCAAAAAGTTTGACGGTGGGGGAAACGCCGCTGGGAAAGGCGAGGAAGAGACCGCCGAAGAAATTGTCAAGGCCATTATGACCCGCTGGCTGCCTGTGGCTGATATTGTTCTTGTAAGTGTCTGCGACCCCTTCACAGCAAGGCCGTGTCGAGGGCCTGGCGGAGGCGGTGCAGTCTTTATATGCGTGTGTCGACACGGATCGCACAGTCCACGCAAGTATCACACGTCGACAGTTGCCTTCAGACTCCTGGTTTCAGCTCGGAACCTCCGAGGTTGGAAGGGCGAAGCCCCCGGCAAGTGTGACAGAGGCTGTAGGGCTTAGCTTTAGTCATGCATGTAGATGTGTCTGCCCTGGGGTGTAGTCGCGTCTCCGATGGCGGCCGAGGACACGAGCAGATGCCGGCAGATGGGGGTGCTAGAACATAAGACTGCTGGGGGCGGCGTGTGCCGGCGTTCGTTTGGGGAGACGGGCCTCAAGCAGTAACGAGGTTAGCCCGGTCATGTTTCCGTACAACTTTGTGATCAGAAGAACGTTAGCAGGCACTTGTTTGGCTTTATGAGCTCCGGGCGGGAGCGTCGAGTTTCCTGTCTGCTCTCTCTTTTCGTGCTGTGCATACAGAGTGTCATCGTAGACCGCATTCCCAACCCCCTTTCTGCCGCCCGGCAGCGACTGTCATACCTGTGTCCCGCTCTCCAGCGCACTCTGGGCGGCCCCGTGGCTACACAGCTTCTGCCTTTTCAGCAACGAGATGGCCGTCTGACTCTTGTCGGAGCCTCCTCCCCATCCGAACTTCAACGCCCGGAAACGAAGCCGGAGTCGCCGCACCTGGCTTTCCCGAAGGCGAAGCCAGCGGTACAGTGCAGTGACCGGATGAGCGAACGAGACTCCACCGGTGTGGCTGGAATTCGTTCGAGCGACAAAGCGAGTACGCGGCCCCCGCTGGTCCTGCTGTATGTGGCTAAGTTCCTTGGGGCAGACCGCAAGCTCTGCCGTCTCACAGGAGACCGTTTACAAGGTGAATAAGCCAGGCGTCTCTGTTACCTGCGGCCGTCACAGAGTCGGGCTCTTCCGCCTTTGACGGGTGAACTCGGTCTCGCTCTTTTCCCGTCAGTCGCGCTCCGTGTTTGGTTTGTCTGATTGGACATCTTCTTTCCTGGAGAGGGTACGCATTCTCCGCATTCTGAAAGTCGTGGAAACAAGACGAGCCTCCCGGTTCTTTCAATTCAGATCTCTCCCTCATTCTTGTTGCGTCCGTGGTGCCCGTCCTGCGTTTTCAGTTTTCAACTCAGCCAGTTGCTCGGCGGTGTACACTCGTCAAAAGGGAATAAGCATGGCACTGCGACGTCAGACGCTATTTTTGCTTAAATGCTTATCAGTGTTGTGTTGTGCCTGTCCAAGCTAAGCTTCCGCTCGTACTATGCGTCTACTCGGAGATCATAAAGGAAGCTTGCTAGGCCGGCTTCCCAGGGGAGCGGATTTTGCGGAAATGTTTCTCGTCCCTTCCCGTGTATATCAGGTACCGAGCGCTTCAGTGGCTTCGTCGGCCTGTGCCGAGTCTTCGTTGGGACTTTACGCCGAGGTGCTGCGCTTTACGTGTGCACGGAGGATCGTCATACTGCATCGGTGGAAGAGGAAGAGGTTTACGGCTCTCGGGGAGGGACGGAGACGGCAGGGGATGTCCTACGTAAGAGGGAAGTCCCCGATAAGGAAGCAGGAAAGAGGTTGCTACCAAGCGGTGAGACGGAAACAGGACAGAGGGAAGTCCTGTACGTCCGCCAAATCTATATGCTGTGTGGGCAAGACATGACTGTGATTGACTCGGCTCCTGCCGGGAGTGTCATAGCAGTAAGCCTTTCCCGGTTACGCAGAAGGAGTACAGTGCCAAACCACTCGTTTGCATGGGAAGAGTCTGCGGGTGAACAGAATGGAGCCGTAGCTGTCGACACGCGTGTAAACGTCCCTGCGCTACCGTTGTCGGAAACACTCCCGGAATGGGAAGCTGTTATGCCGGACAGCGGGGAGGATCTGTCGGACGACGAGGTAGAAGGTGCACAAGGGTCTGAAGAGGCTCTCCGGGATGTAACGGCTTGGCTGCAGTCTCTTAGAGACCGGAATCGGCCGCTACTGCTGCACCACCAACAACGAGAAGATCGCAGACAGCGCGGTGCTTTCTGTGGTGCGTCGGGAGCTGTGCGCGCGGAGCTCACGAGCCTTCATCGGTGCCTGACACTGAGCAACTGGGAAGATTGTCCTGCCCTCATCACACCGTACTCTAAGGTGAGAGACATCGGACTGAGTGGCGTTGGGCGAGGTCAGCTCCGTATCTGCCAGCAGTGCGTCGCTACGAGCCCCAGTGTTTGACCCGGGGTCATGGTCGCTCTTGGAACGTAGTGGTTTGCATCCTTTAGGCAGGACAGACTGTGAAGCGTGCCGCTTTTTCTCGGTCTGGGAGGCAGTCTGCGTATGGGGTTTGTAGTCCGAACCCGTTTTGATGAAATTTGTTACGGGCCACGCTCACTGCACTCTGAGAGTCGGAGAGTCGAGCCAACGCGGGGTATGATTGTAGACCCGCCTGGCTCTCTGGTTCGGAGCGTTCAAGGCAACTGGAAGGTTGCATTTTCTCGTGAGATCGTTGTTAGCCGTGTTTTTTTCTTCGCCTGTATGAGCTGCATCTGGGCTTGCCATCTCACCGCTGGGTGCCGGTAAGACAATGAACGGCGCCGGTCGATGGCGCCACTCCTTACTTGAGCATTCGTAGTTGACTTAGTCAAGCGGTGCTAACCTCGCCGCCACTCTCCCCCTGACCCCGGTTTCTTTTTGACACTTCAGTGTGACACAGAACTGTTGCTCGCGTACTCGATTACAGAGACTTGCGGCACTTGGCGGCATTCTCGTGATCTCCCGCAGGAGAGACCCTTGTTTCTTGAGGTGGCCGGGCTGCAGAGCACGTTCTGCCGCTCAGCTCAAACCGCCGTTTGCTCCCGTTCCTCGGGAGAAAAACCAGTATCGTAAAGCTGAAGAATTGATTGCGAGTGTCAGCCGGACTGTACAGAGGAACCGGATTCTTGCTAGATGCGCCTGCCTTCCTTTTATGCAGGCCGCCTCCGCCATTGTCCGCGTCGCTGTGGAGCCCCAGCGGCTTGAAGACGCGCAGCAGTTCGTCAAAGGCATGGCACGTTTGTACGTTGCCGACCCCTCAATCGAGGTATGTTGCTACTTCTTGCTGTCCCTGCCTTCACTGTACGCAGGAGGTAAGTCTCTCGAGTACGGGGGGGGGCCACTGGGGCTGTCCTCCGTACCACCGAGCTGTCAAGCTTCTTGTGACGCCTCTTGTCAACCCCCTTCCCGCGAAGCCGCGGCTCGTCCGACGGCGTGGTTGTTTTCAAGAGCACCTGAGAAGCTGAACAATTCGGCAAGCTGGATCGGCAATGTATGCGGGATGACGTAGCGAACTGTTGCAAGCTGCGAGAGCCGACGCCGTAGTGACACGGCACTGATGTGCGATGGACACAATTGCTGCGGCAGGGCTTGGTGGGCGAGTCTGCAGGCTGCGTTGATTGATACATCCGTGCCTCGTCGCTATGGGAACGCATGTGCCGTCTTCTCGGGAGCATACCATAGTGGCATTCATACAGAGGAATTATTGGCTTTTATGTCCGGTGCAACGCGAACGACGCCTCCATAGGAACTTCAAAACCATGGCATTCGGTACGTCTGCTTTCTGTGTATCTGTTGTTGTGCTTGGTAGTTGTCAGTGCTAGATAGCGGCGAGTTTCTCTTGGGTTGCTGCGGCGAAGTGCACTTAGAAACATGCGTACGCGACCTTCAGGGACTCTACGCCCAAGTTCCCATTACTGGTGAGGATGCTGTTGCGAACTGTTCGCTCGTTAGCTTTATGCGGCAAGCGTGGACCGGGGCACGTGAGCATCATCTTGTGCAGTTTGGGTGTACACGGCGCGTGCCTTACAGCAGGCGCCAACTCGGGGGCGCGTCCTGGTGCCGCCTTTTCATCCTCGGCCTCGTTCTACTAGAATGACGACGGCGTCCTGGCTCCTCGCTCTCGCATACAGGCTATTGAAAAGTCAGCCACAGGGCACGAGAGAGAGGTGTGTCTATTTGGCCTCGGAGTTCAGTATATAGCCTGTACAGGCTGACAAGCAGCAGAAGTTGGGATTCGTAGAGGCCCTCGAGACAGGCCGATTTTTGCTTCCTTGCAAGGCTCGTGAGTAGGTGAAAAACGCCTTCTTTCCATTGGCTGTGCGTTATTGGTCGTATCCTCTTGTGCCGTCCGTCGTGCGGTCTCTTGCTTTTATTGTCACCGACGCCCGTGCCGTGTCACGCTTCCGACTATGCTGGTGACAGGAGCAAGCCCTTCCCTGATGACAATCAGTCAGCAGATCTGCCTTCGGGGTCCTAAGGGGGGTTGGTTACAGCCACCACTCTGAGGAAGCGTTCATCAGAAGACCCTGTCCGCGGGTCTACGAAAGGCACCGTCGTGTTGTAGCGCCGTGACTCCATTTTCTCTTGCATTACCCGATGTACCTTCCGCGTTGCTGAAAAGTACAGTCGTACTCGGACTCCTGATCGACGCAGAAGCATTTGGCCGCTGCGGACGAGCAGACAAACACTATATACGAGTTGGCTGTATTTGTCGGTGACTTTGTTTTCGGCAGTGTCCTCTCCCATGGTGGCCATTCGTGAGACCGTAGCCCCTTCCAACACTCCAGACGGTCTGGTTTTTGCACCCCCGGATTCGGAAGTCACGGCATCGCCAGCACGTCCGCCTGCACAGTTCTCGCCCATGTGCCGTCGGGTCGCGTTCCCTCCCTGGGCTAAAGCAACTGCCTTGTCCACATCGACATCTCTGCCGTCTGGAGGTCTCTGCCGGGGTACTGCAGGGGTCCGACTCGAAACACCCGGGACCACTGTTGATGACCATCATGATGCACATCACGAGCAGGGACGGCGCGCAGGGGAACATTTGCCGGCCGTTCAGGGAGGAGAGGAGAGTGGACAGAACTGGGGGGATGAAGCAGAGGAGTCCAGACTGGTGGATAACTCGGGGACTCGAGGCGGCACGCAGCATGTGACTAGAACGTTTGCGGCTAGTGGAGAGACATCGCAGGCCGGCGATGACAGCATCGTAACGTGGCTCTCTCGGCAGGCGGACGTGGTTCAGGGTGTTTCTGTCTGGACAGCCAATCAGGAGTTGGGTGTTCTGCTGAGGGCGGAGCCGATGCCTACAGAAGGTGCGGAGGTAGAGCGTGGGAGAATGACTGCGCAGAACGAGGCACTCAGAAAGAGACATCAATAGAGGTTGTTCAGTTGAATTGAGGGGAATCGTCGTGTATACAGAAGCAAGGCGGAGTATGAGCATACGCAAGGGGTGCATGCTTGTAGGGCTGCAAATCTGTTTCCGTCGGTGATTTGCCCCGCACAACAGGGCTCGCGGACGTTTCTGACCTCTGAACGAGATCAGCTAGTCGACCATGAACCGGAGCGAACCCGGGACTCAGGTCCGGGTATTCCGCCCCTGGAACACAGTGTTTTTTTACATATCTGCCATCGGTTCAAAACGCAGTATGAGATAAGCATCCACTTGTTACTTCGCCCGCTGTGGCACGATAGTAGAGTCGTGGAAATGTGCTCTCCCAGAATGAGTGAGAAGGTACAGGCTTGGTTAGGCTACTGGGAATCTAAGTCGTCAGCGGCTTAGACTGAAAAGTTGTTAACGTTCCGTGTTTTGCGGTTTCTGGTTTGGCGTTCTGAGGTGAGTTCAGCCGACGAGTAGGGGACTACTTCAACGCGGTCGAGTGTATGGCTTTGTGAGCAGTTACCCACACGTCGCAAGTGACGTACGTCCACCCATAGTGACATGCATACTACGGCTGGTAACTTGGATCTACTGCGTTTGCATCTAGCGCGGGTTCTGCAGGTGTACGCGAAGATGGAATTAAGTTTCCATGTTGAGAATCCTGCGGACCTCATTTTTCTTGTTCAGTGACCGACTGGCTTACTGACGCCTCGCGGGAGATCAACGCTGTGTTAAAATCCCGTGTTCCTTCTCGACGGTTTCTCCAGACTTCTACTTCTCGCTCTCCGTCTTCTTCCCGGCCTCGTGTGACATCGAGGTTCGATGACGCACGCCCTTCGGAGCTCACTCCCCTGCTCCGAACTGCGATAGAAAGGATTGTTTTGGAGATTCGCTCTGAGTGGATGCAGAGGGATGTGCTTCTTGGAGAGCGTGAAGAGAGTGAGGTAACTACGCCGAGCCGTCACAACAACATATTACACAGCGGAAGCCGAAACATCTCAACGGGTGATACCGCGGCAGCAGATCTGCATCCAAGCGCTCATGTGACCGGCGTGCCTGTTAGCACAACACGTGCCGGGCAGGAGATGATTGTGCCGAGCCACAGTCGATGTCCAGGAGATGTACACCGGCGCTTGGCTTTTCCAGGCAATCTTTGGGGGTTAGCATTGACCGGCGGCGCGTGCAACGCTTTTTTCGGGGCGCGGTCGTGTCGGCTTATCCTCCCGGTGGTGTCGCCCTTATCAACAAACGCTACAGACCGGCAAGAAGGCGATGAGCGGACAGGAAATGGAAGGAACCCGTCTCCGTCTTGTGTTCAGACAAACGGAGGTGAAAAGGGAATGAGCGTTGGAAAATTGCCAGGCGGCTGGCAAGAGGTTGAGGCCTTGGACGGATGGTCGTTGGCTCATTCGTACGGAGCAGATGGTGAGAACAGCTTCACTCGCTTCTGCAGTCACTTTTACTTCAGTTACGCTGCGGGGTGTCCGATGTTGATGCGCACAGGACATGCCGCTGTACAAAGAAGACGCTAAGCCTTAGCAAGCCGGGTGCAGTCTCAAAGGCGAAGTTACAGCCCGAGGCTTCTCCACGGAACAGATGGCGATGATTCTTGCCCCGACTAGGAATTTGTGTTCACACTCCGTTCGCATGAGTGTTCATACATAAGGACATAAGGAGATTCACGTGCAGCCGTTTCGAATGTGCGAAGTCACTGTTTTGTCGGTGCCTGAGAATTCAAACGCCGTTGCTCCGTTCGGTTCATCGGACGCGGCTGGTGGCGTTTTTGACGCTTCGTCTTAGTACATTGTCCATCCCCCGAGTATGTGGCCCCGTGCTGCTTCTGTCGTTTTCCTTTGTTTATCTCTCGGCTTCCGCGCAGCTTTCCAGCTGCCTGTGGGGTCTGGCGGCGTGCTGTCCAGTGGGACCGCACTGCTGAGGCGTGCGCTTCCTGCCCTTGTTTCTGGGTTCGAGCTTGCTTCTCTAAGCGGCCCACTTGCCGAAGAGCCTGTCAGGTGAGGATGAGCTGAGCTTGGCGATTCAGGTTCAACCGACACTTTCTGGTTTCATAAACTTCAAGCGCTGAACCCAAAGCTCCGGGAAACTGACTGCCTGGCACAGGGCGGGTGGATTCGGTTAGATAACGTTGTTCTCCATGAGAGGCCTGCTAGTTGAACCGGGCTCCGCATCTCCTTCGGTTCCTGGTGAGCCACGCTGCCTAGCCAAGCGAGTTTGACGCCAGGTGGCGCCTCGAGTGGTCCGGGGGCCGCGAAAGTCTGCAGGGACATGCTTGCCAGCCGATGATAAGCAAGGTCGATTATAGTAGCGTGGAGGAGTCTGGAAAAAAATAAAGCAACGCGAGTTTGGTGCGTCAGACGGCTGCTGTTTCTGGTGTGTGCTGTTTTTCGGTTTCGGGACGTGCAATGTGGTACTCGTTAGCAAGCGTGATTGTAGGGCTCCTCCTCTAGCCGGCGGTTGGCTGGTGCTCAAGCGGAAGCTGGCATGCTGATGGGTTGGTCGGCCCGACAGCGACTCGCAGAAAGCCCAACTTTCTTGTTCCTTCTCCTGTCCAGTATTCGTCATTCGCTGCCTGCCTCGTCTGTTTCAGTTGTCTGCGCGCTTGCTTTCCCGTCACACGGTAGGGTAATCCGTATGCTCCACTTCGCTTTTAGGCTTGTGCTCTGTACTGTTCGGATGAACACAGCATGCCGTCGTCCGCGGGATCGAGCGTGCCGACATTTGCTGACATGTTCTGCGGAGAGTTGTCATCTGTTTTTGCGACGTCGCTCTTCTTCGCGCTGTGCAGAGGAGTCGCGTTCATCATGGAGGCGATTGTCTATCGAGGTTCACATGCGGCTATCGTCGGGACCCCGCAGAGGGTGGCGCTACCCGGAAGCTGCTCCGCTGAGGCCCGCGCACATTCGGAGGAGGATACGGGCAGTACCGGCTTGCCGGAGGCATCCTCGGTGTGCCGTAGCGCGTGCTCTGTCAATTCGCTGCCCTACGGGCCTTTTTCTGGACAGGTACGGCCCTACCAGACCAGCGTACCAGAAAAGTGAAACACTTCTTCAAGATGCTCACACAACAGCTTCACAAGGTATGGCGAACGGTTCTAAAGCAACGTACACAAACCCGTCCTTCTATTTTGGGTGCGCTGCATCACCGCCGCGTACTTCCGCGGTGACACGGGTCACCAGTACTTGTCGACTGTGGGAACTTCTGTCGCTCTGCAGCGAGTCCGCGGCGGCCGCCGACGGTGGTAGTCGGATATGAGCAGTATGAGGCTGGAGCGGGACGTATCTCGACCCGCCGTCAGAATGTTTGCCGGAAGGGTCGTCAGTTTCTTGCGTGCTATCCTGGTTCCTCCATTTGTTTTTTTTTTGCTCGGTCATGATGAAGTAGAACGCCACTGCGAGAGCGAAAGGATGCTCAAAAAACAGAGTTTTTTACGGTTGCCTAGAGAGATGAGCATTTTGCCGGGTAAAAACTGTTCATTTCCGAGCAGGAGGTAGGGATTGTGGGAAAGTGAAGTGAGGCCCTGCCGCCACCTCTCTCGCGCGCTCTCGTGGACAGATGGAAGAAGTCCGTGTCCTTGTTGGTCTCCATGTCACTCAGGTCATGTCTACGATGAAAGAGGCGTGTAGAAAAGCGCTTCTGCAGCGTGGACGGTGTCGCATAGCTGAAGCTATGCTCCGTTTCAGTGAGTTTTTTTGTTCTGCCGCAGAAGTCAACAGTTGCGCCGTGCAGCGCACACCACGTTACGCACTGTGATTGTTTTGCACTGAGCCGGTCTCTCCTTTGACCGGTGCCCACAGCCACGGTTTGGTGTTAGTTACGCTCTGTGGTGTGAGGCTGCTAGCTTGCAGTCAGGGCGGCCGCTGCCTTCGCATAAACTTTTGGAGTGTGCTGAAAGTAAATAAGTACGTCTGTATGCAGCCTGCGCCTGTGCCTCGTCTCTGGACTGTGTTGGCATTTTCAGTTCAAGCTCGGCTTGCCCGAGTTTGCTGTGTCCCTGTACGTCGGCACCGCCGGAAGGCAGTGGGGGGTCGTCCGACGTATGCGTCCGCACTGATGAGTGGCGGAGTACGAAACGCTCATTGGTCGGTCGCTTGCCGCCGTTGGTCCTTTTTTTGCACAAGTAGCGCATCGTCGGGTGCACAGTGGACTGCACGTGGAACAAAGGAGGCTGCGAGGGCGGCAGTGACTCCGCTCAATCACGCTCTGCGGACATGTTCAGTTTCTTCGGACGGCTGCAAAAGCAGAACCGTACGGCAAAGATATGGCTTCCGGATGTTGCTGAACCGTGATGCGGCAAAGTTGTCTTGGGCCGTTCGCGTCTGCAAAGCGATCCTTTCGTGTGATCCACACTGCATTGTCCGTGTGTACGGTGTCAGCTTATACCGTGGCACCTGATTTCGGCCTCTCAATGCGTGTGCACTGCTATCTTTCTCCAGCCTTAACATGCGAGCAACGTGTTCTGGGAAAAGTGTACGGCGTGCTGTCTCGCCGGCGCAGCAAGATTCTCAAGGAGGGTTTGCTGGAAGGACAGACGTCGCTTTTCGTTGTCGAGGGTTGCCTGCCTACTGCTGAAGCAGCCGGCATAGCGCGGGACCTTCGGTGAGATCGGCTACACGGGATCTCAGTTCTGCACTCCTCGCCGTCTCTTAGTGTCAGTGCCGCACCTTGGCAGCTCAGAGGCCAGGAGACTAGCGTGCCGTGAGGTCACGGCAAAGGCTTGATTGAAGGTCGGGACCATTGAGTCAGGCCTTCGCAGTGATAAGGCGACTTGGCCATAAGCAGCCCAAGGGCATCTCCATCGTTTGTCCACTCCAGTCCGAAGAAACCATGAGCAGGAACCACACAATATGCGTATACCCGCACAGCTGAAGACTCGAGGGTTCTAGCCCGGTTTACCACAACAGCACCGTGGCAGCGCAGCACCTCCCTTGGACCGCTTATACTACTGCAGAACACGGGGAAGGAGTGCATGCGTGCGTCACTTGGCACAGCGGAAAGTGTCGAGACGTTTTAGTTTGCTTTTGTGTCCGTTAAACCTGCTCGTGATTGGCAAGTCTTACCTGATGTGAGATGCTGTGGTGTTTAGTGCAGCCTTCTGTATCAGGCACAGACAAAGCGTGTGCTCGTCGGCGCCACTGAGTCTCCCGCGCTTTAGTTTCTCCTTGGTTCTTGAGAAGAGATATCACGAGCGGCGGGCCGGGGCATTACCGGTTTCTTTGCGCACAATATGGCAATTGCAAGGGGCGGTTCGCATGACGCATTATAGTGTTGATTTCTGCGCTCTCTTAGGTCAAAGGCGTCCGGCCACGCGTCTCTTCAAATGCAGTTTTCTCACTGGGAAGTACTTGACGAGGATCCGTTCCCGGAGGCGTGCATGACGGAAGAGGTACATCGCACCTGTTTTGCATCTAAGCAGAAAGTAGGGCAGTGGCCCTTGGATGCCCACCCGGGATTGGGTGTAACCACGAGGCTCAGTGCGCACCGCTTCGCATGTTGCAGCAATCACACGAGGGCCCGCCGTGGGCGTCCACGACGGAGCACAAAGCCGACTGTCTATGAGGCCCTAAACTCTGAATACTTCTAGACCAGTGACGTGAGAAGCCGGCCTCTGCCCCGTTTGCCAGCGCCGCGACTGCAGCAACCTCGGAACAATACAGACGCTTCACCATTTCTCCCGCAGACTGGCTTGACCGGGGCACTGCGCCGTGGCGAGTGCGAGTTTCGCCGGTTACTTGGCGGACCCCATTGCCCTTGAGTCACTCTCGGTATGCTTTCGGGCTTTCCTGTTGCGTGCGACAGACCCGAAACGCAAAGCAGTCTTTACCCCAGTTTGGCTACCCGTACGCGCGTTGCTCGGCTGGCGAGAGTGGGACTTGAATATACAAACTGGGACCTGCGGATGTGGGCTTTTTCGGTTCAGGAGGTTGAGGATGAGGGCGAGGCGGTCTTGGCCGCCCTAGCGAGTCAGATAACTGCACGGCGCATCATCAATTCGATTCGCAAGACCAAGGTGGGATCATGGGTTATTCACAGCCACATACGGGCGGGTGCTTTCATGCTGGGCACCGCTTGGCCGTGCCCCGTGCTGGGGGGTCGAGTTCACCCAGGAAATACCTGCACCCACAGACCAGGCTTCGCATGTCTTGTCTGTTGGGAGACTTCACTGTGCCAGTGATTTCAACTGAGAGAAGCGCGCAGTTTCCATCGGGGAACTGCGCGCGGCAGTCGGCTGGAGTTGCCTTCTGTTTGTCGCGGCGGGGCAACGGGTGGTGCTGTCCGAGCTTCAGCTGCTGTGACGTAACCACCTACACTTTTGCAGCCTGGAAGGCCTATGTGGAGGCCGCGCCCCTCTATGAACGGGATGCGTAGAAGGGACAGGACGATTCGTTCAAGGCGGCAGTCTCTTTGTTGTGGTACGTGATGCAGGGTCTTCCAACGGAGGAGAAGGTTGTAGAGGCTGCGGAGAAGCAACGGACTCTGTCGAAGAATAAATGACTCCAGCAGGATCAATGAAGTAGCCTGGACTCCTGGCGGTTTCCAGGCTCTCCTCAACTTCACACAGTCCTTACTGACATTTGTTTTTCCGAACATTCGAACTGAAAGCTGTTTTTCATCTGCTTTGTCTACTTAATCTACGTGATTATGCCTACGGGATCTGATCCCAAGATCGGAGTGCTGGTCTTGCGAAAAGAAAATAGGTTTCCCAGATTAGACCGTTGGTACGCAGACCACCTTCACCCACAGAAAAAGTGGTGTTCGAAAACTACGCGGTTGGTAGAGCTGCGTCTGCAGCCGTGTCCCGGGTACGCTAACGAGTGAAAGATGGTAGAAGCGCCGCGGACGACGTTTTGGCCACGCCCATGACTCTTTCCACTACTTGGGACAGGCCCCCTGATGAAGCGGTCAGCTGTTCTGGTGCACGATGCAGGCGCTTCGGTGAGCGTTTGCTTCCGCATTACCCTGTACGCTAGATATTTCTTGCAGACGTGACGCGAAGAGTCCTCCAATTGTTCTCTCAGGGACTGCCTCATACGTAGAACGCGCCCCATTCTCTTACACCACAGCCTGTCTGCGGTCCGAGCTAAGCATTCGATTGCAAGGACAACACCTGTGCTACAGTCATGCTCACTCAACGAAACGCCACCAAACGAGGTGCACCGCACCGTCCGGGGCCTTTAGAGCTGGTAGTCTGAGTGTTCCACCCTGGTCCTGGCTCCCCCGAGGGGCCCGCGCGGCCGGTAGTAGTCTCTTGGCGCTTGGCCTGGGGCTGCATTCAAGTCGAACTACGGCTGAGAGACATAAAGAGTTGGAGACTTAGAGACCCAAGTCGATCACTTCCGAAGTCGATGTATCCCACACACGGCCATAGCTATCTCGAGGGGGCAAAAGAGGGCGTCAGCAACCAGCAGAGAGGAAGCTGCAACAGGGATAGGGCAACGACCACGTATTCTGGGGCACTCTGGCGACAGCCATCCCGGCTGACTCGCCAGTTGCTCCCGACGCAGTTTTCCTGAGAGCATCGACTTACAGATCGGAGCAAAACAAATAGCTCTGCCGCTGCGCATGCAAGAAGATATAAGTAAGCTGTTGTATAGATCCACATCAGCGATTCTCCATTTACTCGAGAACCGACAACCAGCTCTTTGGTACTCGATGATAACCCCAGACCGTCCGCGCCACCTCGCTCGTCGCCGCCAGTATCTGTGCCAGCTTCCCCATCCTCTGCGATTACACCTAACGTACCAGAGGCCTCGGCGCTAGCAAGCGAGGACCGAGTCACTCCGGGTTCCAAACTTGTCAGCGTGTTGATAAGCAGTCGAAACGCAATAAGTAACGCTAGATGAACGTATTTGCAGCCGCAGTACGAAAAAAGATCCAACGTGGGTACCGCCCGCGCCCCCGCGAAATAGAAAGAAACTTTGGCCAGTATAACTTCTCCCATCAACAGAAGTAGCGCAAGAGATGCTGTACGACCTAAAAGTTCGGGCTGAAAATCATTTGCGGCGCCCCGCGTCAGAGCGTACAGCAGCACATAGGTTATTAGTGCCATCAAGGGGGTATAGAGATCTTTGGAAACACCGTCAGGGGTCCTCGCACCGTGACCATCCATCTCCCTTGCAGAGAGAGATCGCTGAGATGCGGAGGCGGGATTCCACAAAGCACAGAAGGGGAAAAGGAGCTGGAGAAGCCTGCTGCGTACGCTTGTTTGACTTACACTAAAGTACGGGCGTAAAACGCCGATTGCTGAAGGAAACCATTTCTGCAACTGAGACACCTGTGTCGCTGCCTTACTCGACAAATTGTCCGCAACCGTGGTGAACATGGCTTCCATCACTACGTTTTGCATGCTCTGGGCACCCTCCGTCTGTGTTGAAGCAGGGTCTCTCGCGCCTTCTGGCAGCACAGAGTGTGCCGTGTCATGCCCCTGAGAGCTAAAAGGGGAACTCCACACGCCGGATCCAGACGCTTCTCCACTCGGCGGTTGGCTAGGCCGCGGCGGACCTCCCTGGGGCCGATTGCTGGCAAGACAAGCCGGGTGTCGGGGACGAGCGTGCTGGGATTGCACAGACTCATTTCGCTCTTCAGACGATTGCTGGAATGGACACTGAGACGGTCCGTGTGCAGCTTGATACGCCTGCCAGGGCTGCTGCTGAGACGGAATGAAACGGCCGGAAGACATCACGGAAACCCAAGTCGAGATGACCGCGCCTGATGAGACAGGCGCTGTTGTTCGGCGCGAAAGAGACCGGATTAGACAGGAAGAACGAACTCATGCGCTTGAAAGAAAATACAAATCGGGGCCCTGGGAGAGAGCAGAAAAAAAGAGGGAGTCAGCTAGAGTCAGGAGAAAACCACCGACCCCGCAAAAAAGACCGTGTCATCCGGGAGGAAGTTTGAGATTTAGGAAACAGTCCATGTTCGGCGGACGCTTCACCTTAACACTTTTCCAGGTTGACGGGAAGCCAAAAAAAAGTAGACAAAGACATGAAAGCATCAGCTAGTTTAGTCTACGGGGAGCGCACTACTACTGGGGCAGCGTGACGATGCGGTGGGAGCGGCAAACGTATCGCCCAGCCTTCTCTTCCCATCTGTGTGTTGTCCTGGTACCAGCCTGCCGCTAGAAGGCTGGGCCAGGGGAAGCTTTCCGTAAAAGAAACAAATTCTGCGGTTCCCAGAATCTGCTAGGGACACCACCTCTTCCACGCGGTGCCTGCAGCTGTGCATAGAGTGAGTGGCAGTATAGCGTCACTGAGAACTTCGAACACGTCGAAAAATAATCAGGGCGCTGAGATGTGGCGGCCCCGTCTCGGCCAACTCATTTGCCCGCTTGCCAAGTGTACGGCTGCCGAGTTACCGCTTGCATCCGTCGTGCTTGAAGCGATGGAGTCAAAACCCTATGCTAGCGAGAGAGTGCTCGCAGTCGCACTACTGGCTGAGGTACAAGAAGGGTGAAGGATCACTACGTCCCCGCCGAGAAATGGCGAAGCGAACACGTTAGTTCTGCTCCAGTCCACCTACAATGCCGTCAGCTACAGAGCCTTATGAAAAGAGCTGCCTCTACAGGCTTCACATGCTCGCTCCAAGTTCTCATGTCGCCGGGGGTCAAGAGACAGGGGGCTTCATGCAGAATCGGATGTTCGGGAATAAACACAACGAGTAAAACAACGATGTACTCTTCAGCAGTGGGTGCTGGTACAAATGCCAACTGCGTACATTTTCCCCTAATGGGATTCTCGGCACCCGCAGCTGTGGGGAGGTAAAGAACTCCAGCCTCGACAGTCCACGTGCAGTGCGTGCTGCTGGTTCTCACCACGCGAACTCCTCGGCTCCTCAAGTAAATACACCAAGATGCAAATGAACCCAACGTCATCGGTGAGTTTCCGGGAAGAGGTACGCTTCACAAAGACAGGGCAGATTGCAAAATGGGGACTCGTCACCCGAGCACCACCACGAGTCTGTGGAGGAGCTTGTTGAGACTCAGGCAGTGGCGTTTCCTGGCACCTCGTCACTGTGGTTCCGCGTGCTCGCATCGTAGTCCGACAGCGCCTTGAAAATAGCCGATCGGAGCTCCCCGGATTTGTTCAGCTCATCCATGATGTCCACGCCGCCAACGACTTCCCCTCCCACAATTAGCATCGGATACGTCGGCCAATTGAAGTGTTTTTTCGCGAGTGCCCTCACATTAGGGTACTGAAGTATATTCACGAACGTATACTCTTCAACATCCAAGCTATTCAAGATGCAAACAGCGCGGGCAGAGAAACCGCACATTGGGGCGTCCGGTGAGCCCTTCATAAACAAAACTACTGCAGCAGATTTAACCAAGTCGTCCAGTTTCTTTGCGAGCTCCTGAACATCGACACACCACATGAACTGTTTTTCCACGCCGAGCGGTCTCTGTCACGGCGCGCGAAAAGTCGTGGACATAACTGTGTAGTGGCCCTGACCTCTGCAGGAGAGTTTCACCTAGCATCACTTCTACCTGGTGCTTGAAGTAAAATGAATCAGGCCGACACGTCACGCCTGTACGCAGACACTGATACCGCTGCCCGGTCCCCTCCCCACCCACAGAAACTCACCACATCGGAGTCCGGATTCTGTCCTGCAAACGATACACACACAGAAGCACGCCTGACTGCGGCCACTGGAGAGCCTAGCCCTGCCGCGTGTCTCGAGCACTCGATTAAAGGAGCTCAGAAGAGAGGCCACTACCCCCGATTTTTTTCTTTTCATACACCCACATAGACTGCAAAATGCCGCACGCAAGCCCACCCAGTGCCTGCCACTCTTGGCAAAAGCATGCCAACCGCATGTCACTTTTGTTAACATTTCTAGAGCATGAACGGCAATCAGATTTCAACGCCGAGTACTATTTGCCTTACAGAGCCACCGTGCACGTACGCTTACTATACACAACGGCATGAAAAATGTCGTCTAAACCTTCTTATGGGGCATGCGAGGACAGAGCGTACTGTAGCGTCCCCGGCACGACCTGCAGCGTGTCTCACTTAGTGGATAGAATGATCCGTATTTCTGGCAGAGACGAGACAGCAGAGAACAAAGTGAAAACTGAGCCCTACCAGGAGTATTCTTCTCCTTCCCGACTGGCTCCCCTTCTGCGACAACAGGAGAGTCCGCAGGGTTGTCCGGCACGGATACTGATGCGTGATGCCGAACAGGGACCACCAGGAAGAGTGAACTGCAGCTGAGTAATGAGCCCAAGCAGGCCAAGGCGGCCCGCTCCCGAGTGCCTCCAACGAGTGCCTGGCGTGTCTCGGGCGAGCTCAGGGCTTTGCCAAATAACTCTTTTTTGCTGGCCACGACACGTGAAGATAGAGCGGCGAGTGACGCCCCAGCAAGACAGGTTTTTCCCTGTGCTTGTACTGAGAGCACGCGGCGGGGCACAGCGCCACCGCAGAGGCGTCGCAAAGGACCCGACGTTAGCATTTCGAAGGTCTGCAAACTAACACACGGAGCAAAAATGAGCCGCCAGAATCCCTGACATGATGGCGCCAAGAACAATACTGCACGCCGCGCTATTGGCACCACAGATGCAGGAGTTGCAGGTACTGTTTCTTCTCGCAAGGCCGTGAAGCCTCTGACACGCGCAGGCCAAGATCTGTAGATGCAGGAACGGGGGACAGGGCCGCGCGAGTCCCTGAAATGAGACCAGATGTTGCAGGTGACACCGAGGACAGCTAAGGACCGCAGGAATGTTCAGGAGAAGGTATGAGCCGCTCGCGAAATTTTTTAGGCGACTACAGTGGATCTGGTATGGACAAGGGAAGATGGGGTCACACTCCGGGACCGCATGCACGGTAACTGCGAGGCAGTTGAAGGAATCCGGAAAAAATATGTTAGCAGTGTGGCCGGCCTCGGCATCGGACTCAACACAACGTCGGACGCTATTGGAACGCGTACGTCTTTCGGGGCAAGCCTGGGGGCGTTCGATGCTTTTTCCGACAGCCTAGTTAGTTTTATCTCAAGAAAGAGTGTTTCCCTACTCAGATGTGTTTGCTGCCGTCGGTGCATGCTGAAGAACATGCACTGTCGCTGAGCTATCTGTTTTTTCTTCTTTTTTTTTCGCTCGCCGGCCTTCTCTGACGGATTCAAACAGATGTGATGTGGCTTTGTTTTGGAAAGACAGGTGTTTGCCGGTTTGGGTTTCTTCACGCTGGTCATTTTCTGCACCCCTGCCACAGTTCAGGACTGGTCTGTAGCGGGCGTCCATCCGTAGTCGCCGACTCCGACTATCAGTTTCAAGCAGCAAACAGGGATCCTGTTCTTGTGTTTGGGGTTTGCGGGCTGGGCGGGTTCCTCGTCCGTGGTAACGTTCCCTGCAACCTCTCCGGCTTCTTGCTACTATTCACGTCTTGTCAGTGGTGCACTTTGTTTCACGGATCCTAAGCAAAACACTAAAGCACCAACTGCTGCTGCCGCCTTACTGATTCCCTTGTTACCCGACACCCCGTCCTTGAGTTGCGACTAAGCCTGTCTCCCCAAGCGTTGCCACAGACTGCCGAACTGCTGTCTCGCTGCGACAGAAGACGCAGCACCGTAAACGACAGCGACCAACGGCGGCTCAAGAGCATTCTAGACGAAAGGATTCTACAGCACCGTCCCACTCGGGAGATCGGGGCATACCGCCCCACCGCGTGCGAGCACAAGTTCCCGGGCGACGATGATCTCGCCACGAACATCGATCTCATTTGGTCAGATTACCAGTAAGCTCACCCCCCTCCAGAGATTCTACGAAGGCGCGGTACGTTCAGGGCTGGGAGCGTTGAAGCGATGACGGCTGGTAGCAGTAGCCTCGTCGGAAAGACGTCGGCGCCGCCTCCCTTGAACGGTGTTTCGTCCTGTAGCCAGTTATTGGTGGATTCTTCTGTACCTCCTGGGCGGGTGACTAGCAGCCTACTTGATCCGGAGCTGATTCATGAGAGAACAGGCCGGCGTGTAGAGTATTTTGAGGCAAAAGTTGCGACGCAGTACGAGAAGAAGGAGAGAGAAGCCATCAGAAAAATCGTCGGCAGAGAGATCCGCGAAAAATGCAGGTAAGCCTTTGCAGCTTGCTTTCTTCGCTTCTTCTTCCGATTGTCGAGTGAGGGTTCACAGTGGCGAACATAGTCGTCTTCCGGGAGGTTTCGAAAATGATACTTTGCAGACAGGTACGGTGTGAGTGGTAGAAAGTACCGCGGACGTTGTCTGGCTTCAAGCCGTGGGCGGCGAGAAGAGGCGACATGTTAGTTGTTTCGGCGGGTCAGGAAAAACCGAGATTGCACACCCATGGGTTCTTCGGTTGCAGCTCCCAGGGAAATTCGCTAGTGCCCGATGCCGTTTAAGTATTCACCACGTATCTAGGACGAGGTGCGCGTGCGGCGACCGGCCTCGCCCTTCGAGCGCGTTTGAGGGTGGATGGGAATCGCGTGTAGTGACAGTTTCTGTGGCCTCGAGCCGGACTCAACGTAGGACATGGACCATTTGCTTCCCTAGCATGTGTACAGCCGGCCTGTGGCTCGGAAGGTGCAAACGATGTGCGTCATGTAGACCACAGTTCCCGAAAAGACTGATGTGGCTGCGGCGATTGTCTCACAGGACGTGATCTCTTCTTGCTACTTCAGTCTCATGCAGCGGCCGCGGCTGGGGTGACGGATGGACTGGAAAGGCAGCTGTCTGCGCTACGCCGCCAGTTCCGTACTCGTGGCAGGACTTTGCTCCTTGGATCGACAGAAACGAACTGTCGTCTCGGTGTGCGTACAGGCCGGAGCTGGACGACTATTACGACTGTATGTGCGACAGAACGGTCACGTTTCTCGCGTGTCGTGGCTATGCTGCAGCAGTTCAGAAGTGCGTCAAAAAGTACGAGAATTCCGCGGTAAGATGTATTTCGAACTGAAGGTGTCTTTTTCTCAGCAGCGGGTGTGCGGGTTTCGGACATACTGAGGGGGGGGTTCCGCCCGTCACACGCAGAATACGGATTGAAAGATAAACCTGCCAGAGATCCTGGCACCTCTGGCATGCTGCTCCTTGGTGAAGGTTGCTTTTTTGAGTCAGTTTTNNGCTGCACTTATGTCTGGGCTTCATGATTTTATTTGGCTCCTGTGGTTTTGTAACACCCTGCACAGAGACGAGTTGGATTTCGGAAAGCATTTCGTTTCCGGGCTCTGAGAGGAAAGCCAAGCAGGCAGTAGTTAGTGCGTTTGTTTGTCAGAACAGATGTATCGGTTGTCGCAGTCCCCCAGAAGTTACAGTAGCACCAGGCGGGGCAGTCCCTGAGAAATGGGAGTCGGGAATTAGAGGATCTCAAGTAAAACAAGGCTATAGACAGCGTTACTGCGGATATCGTGGAATCCACTTGGTATTTCGACTCGGGCCAGCTTATGAACTTCGGAGCGTGTATGGAGTCTTTTGTGTACCTAGTTTCCCGACTTCAGAGGAGTTCTGTCTCTGCAGAAAGCCTTACCTTCGTAAACCTTGGGGTAGAGGGAAGCCCACTCAAAGGGGGCAGGCTTTCCTTTTTTTTTTCCAGCCCTTCCCAGTCGGTTTGAAGTATTGCAAGGGTACTGTGCCACCAGCTGCCATGCGTCGGCTGGTTAAGAAAGCTCGGGAGAAGGCACAGTAGTAAGATGAGACTACACGGGAGGCCAAATGATCGTCGGAAGAACTCCGCCGGGTATTGGGCATATATATAATCATCTATTTGTTGTCAGTGTCTCTTCGTACACAAAACGAGTTAGCGTGCTGGATTAGTCTGGAAGGACGCGCGGAGGAAGTCAAGCGAACTGTTTCTGTCTCTGTGGTGTGATGTGGAAGACGTTGCCGGACCGATGGCAGGAGATTGCCAGAGAACGAGAGGCTCTGGGACTCAGTCTAGTTAAGAGGCAGCAGAGGAAAATCTACAACAAATACATTTCTGACATGTAAGCCTTGCTGTGTTCTGCTGTTCCTGTGTCATAGACGGGAGCGCCCTCAGTCTGTTACCTTTGCCTAACAAAGTTACGATATTGACTGCAGCAAATACACATGGTCTCCGCTGTCGACTGACCTAATAGACAAGACAGCTGCAAACGTGCATACGGGCGGACTGTTGCGGCCGCGCACAGTGGCCTCAGACAGGCGACTCCCTCAGCTATTCCGCTGCCCTGACAGCATAGTCCGCACAAATCGAGTTGCCTGCAATACGTCGTTTGCTTGGACTGAGGGAAGTGGAAGCCGAGCTAGTATCTGCCTTCCGGCCCTGTTGTCGTATGAGAGATTCGAGGCCACTCGCCTATATCGAATACGGTGGTCATGCGAGGACCCGTGAGCCGTTAAAGTCGCTGCATCTGTTTTGAAGTGTGACAGCAGTGGGGCTTGGCAAAACCTGAACGCATCAGTCCCGCTGTAATGCTGTTCGCAGGGACGGAGCTGGCTGGCTACCTAAACGAAAGGCCT
>NW_027153293.1:0-614 GCF_002600585.1 Cystoisospora suis
CGTGTGTCACCCTCAGCCTTCTTTCACTCGCCCAAATAAAGCTTTCTACGGTTTAATGGTTCCTTTCTTACCTTTGTTCTGGTTACCATTTCTTCTCTGATGAAGCTTTTCACCGCTCCTGTGTCTAATAATGCCGATCCTGCTACTCCGTTAATCTCTACCCTCAGCATTGGTAGTTCCTCCTCTTCCTTCTTTCTTCCGTCGCCCCTTCTTCCTCTTATGATTGATTCCCGCGTTTCTCTCTTCCCCTGTGCTTTGTTTTTCAGCGCTCTCGTGCGCACTCTCTCTTACTCCAGTTAAGGCTCGCTCTCTCACACGTTTCGAGGCTCTCCCTCTCACACTGATCAGGGCTCTCTTTCTCACACATTTTGGGGCTTTCTCTCTCACACGTTCTGAGGCTCTCTTTCTCACACGTTTTGGGGCTCTCTCTCTCACACTGATCAGGGCTCTCTCTCTCACACGTTTTGGGGCTCTCTCTCTCACACTGATTGGAGGTCTCTCCCTCACACGTTTTGGGGCTCTCTCACTCGCACTGATCAGGGCTCTCTCTCTCACACGTTTTGGGGCTTTCTCATACACACATTTTGGCTCTCTCTCTCTCGCATTGGTTGAGG
>NW_027153293.1:858-1050 GCF_002600585.1 Cystoisospora suis
TCCGCCGGCCTGTCCCACCGACCCCGCAATTCGTCACCACCTTGGCGCGGCCGGTCGGCCTGACGCGGCTGCGCTGCGTCGTTCCACCACCAACCCCGTGAACCGATACCACCCTTCGGCCTACGCTGGCCGAGGTTGACTTCTCTTCCCGAGCCGTCCGCTGGTTGATCGGTCCGGCCCTGGGGTGTCTTC
>NW_027153293.1:1202-1324 GCF_002600585.1 Cystoisospora suis
AGGTGAGTGTTTTGCTTCTTCTCTTCTTCGTCTTTTTCTTCGTTTCTTCCTCTCCTTCTTCGTTGTTTCTTGGCTTTCCTTCTTGTGCATTGTTCCCCCTGTCTTCTTCGGCGTTTCGAGGT
>NW_027153294.1:0-588 GCF_002600585.1 Cystoisospora suis
TCTTCCGACAGTTGTAGCGGCGCTGGTTCTTCCACTCGCGCCTGCTCTCGCTCCTCTGACTCGCTTGCGCTGTCCTTTTCTTCCTTCAGGCAGATCTTTTCTTCCTCAAAATTCCACGTTTTTACTGCTTTCCTGATAAAGTCGTACCCTAGCAAGATTTCCTGTGCTGTTTCTGCTACTAGCAGATTCGTTTTGAACGTTTTCCCTTGCACGGAAACGTTCACTCCTCTTACTTCGTGTGTCGCCCTCAGCCCTCTTCCGCTCGCACAAATGAAGCTTTCGGCGGTGGTTAATGGTTCCTTTCTTACCTTTGTTCTGGTTACCATTTCTTCCTTGATAAAACTCTTTACCGCTCCTGTGTCTAATAATGCTGATGCTTCTACCCCGTTAATTTCTACCTTCAGCATGGGGAGTTCCTCCTCTTCCTTCTTTCTTCCGTCCCCCTTTCTTCCTCTTATGATTGATTCCCGCGTTTCTCTCTTCCCCTGTGCTTTGTTTTCAGGTCTCGGCGAAACCCCTTTCGTTGCTTCTCCTACGGACCGGCTCTGCTCTTGCCTTCTGGCTAATCTTTCTCCGTCCCTCGGGTGC
>NW_027153295.1:0-470 GCF_002600585.1 Cystoisospora suis
CTCTTCCTTCTTTCTTCCGTCCCCCCTTCTTCCTCTTATGATTGATTCCCGCCTTTCTCTCTTCCCCTGTGCTTTGTTTTCAGGTCCCGGCAAAACCTCTTTCGTTGCTTCTCCTACGGACTGGCTCTCTTCCTGCCTTCTGGCTAATCCTTCGCCGTCCCTCGGGTGCTGGTTTTGTACTGCGTTGCACCCCTGGTTGAACTGTGGTCCCTTTTCTGCCATGTTTCTTTCCTCCTCTTCTTCATCAGAGGTCCTTGTGCTTCCCATTGCTTTACAAACGGTTCCTCCTGCTTTGCCTTTTATTGAAAACTGCTGCTTCTCCCCCTTTAAGAAGGTGTTCTCTCCTGCTACGTCTTCAGGCTGTTCGTCTTGCCTCCTACCTTTCTTCTTTCTTCCTTTCACCCTGACGTCTGCGCTCTCCAGCGCACCTATATTGACACTCCTTACCGCCCTTGAATTTGCGCTCCCAC
>NW_027153296.1:0-284 GCF_002600585.1 Cystoisospora suis
CGACTTCATCACCGGAGGAACAACGCAAAGAGGAAGAGGGACTCCATCAACTTCGTCAAAGTAGGAAAGGAAAGACAAAACCCGGGAAAGATAGGAGGAAAAGCGCACACAAGGAGAGACGCCGAAGAAGACACCCCAGGGCCGGACCGCTCAACCAGCGGACGGCTCGGGAAGAGAAGTCAACCTCGGCCAGCGTAGGCCGAGGGGTGGTATCGGTTCACGGGGTTGGTGGTGGAACGACGCAGCGCAGCCGCGTCAGGCCGACCGGCCGCGCCAAGGTGGTG
>NW_027153297.1:0-321 GCF_002600585.1 Cystoisospora suis
ATAAATTGCCGCTTGGTTTCCTTATCTCGGCATGATCTGGTCGCTCTGGCATCGGTGCGTTCTCACAGCGATCGTCATTCTTAAAAATAGGGCAATATTTGATGACGATCGAGGCAGGATTGTAAAATCCTGACAAACAGGAGCATACCAGGAAAGGAACAGCTTCCGACAAGGCAAACGCTGCTCACCAGAAGCTTGAGCTTCCCCAGCAGATCACCCTCGCATCGCCTACGCCGCCTGGACAGAGGAAAGGGGTGCGGCGTGAGCAAACCAAGGAATTTGACGCCGCCGAGGGGAGGCTGAAAGTTAAAAGAGGACGCC
>NW_027153298.1:0-10282 GCF_002600585.1 Cystoisospora suis
GGGGGGGGGGATGCACATGACTGAAGAGAGAGAAGTATGAAAGAAGGCTGGCGGACTGGATCGGATGAATGGAAAGATTGACGAATCATTCCTGTCACCTGTCGATCGACCTCTCTCTCTTGGGAGAGAGATGTTGATCAGAATGAAAGGAACAACCACCGCCTCTTTCTTATCTAAGGGCGCCAGTCTGAGTCATACGGATCTCCTATCCTATGTACACTACATACAAATACCCACCTCTCTGTCTACATCTATGTAGATAGGCATCAGGTGTATTGGTCACCTTATATTATACAAATGCATGTATACATATAATTACCCATGTATAAGCAGAACCCCGAGAAGTAACAGTTTTCGGCCTTCCTTCACGACTCCTCCCCCAAGACTTCCAAGTGTCTGTTGAGGAAAACAAGACCTTCCACACAATATATATACATACATCTATATATATATATATACATCTATCTCTATACATATATATATATGAATAGCACCTATTCCACTAGAGAAGCACACTAGAAAGAGAGAGTAATTATAGACGCACAGATCCAGGGTGTAGTTTCTCCAGTAGAACATATACAACAAAGCTAGTATGTATATATATATATATGGATATGTACATACACGTATGTAGAAGGTTCTCCAGAGAGAGAATGAAAGAGGAGAGTCGATCATCTTGTGAGACGTTTACCTCAGGCATGCCAGTGTCTTCATTCCTCTGAATCAAAATTTTGCCGATACGACAGCCACGACAGACAGCCCGTAAGCCATTCTCCATCGATTCTCCCGCCCTGACAATCGATACCCCACAGATCTTTGACGAGAAGGAGACACCGTGATATGTCGCTCCGAGGGGTGTAACTACATCCTTCCGTTCAAAAGGAAGTTCTGCAAAGAGACAAGAGAATCACAGAGAAGATAGTAAGGAGACAATCGAAACCTTCGTCTCCCTTCAAATCTATCGAAGTCTAGTTGTTTATGAGGAAGTCATCTACTAGCTAGATGAGATAGGTGGTATCTATTGGATGGAAATGCCAATAGGGAGATAAAAGATACAGAAACAATGCAGGGGTGCGTCCTTGACATCCTTCAGGTCGTCTATTCACCTCAAAGAAGAAGAGATAGATACACCTAGCTCCGCCTCTACGTAAGAAGAAGAGCTTAAAAGAATCTCTTCACATACAATTCATTTAGAAACAAAGAAAGATAGACAGATACCTGTTTAAACGTTACAATGCATGCACTCTAAAGGGGCGAAATGTTTATAGCTATGTCATATACGCCGATACACGCACAGGCAGGCGCCGATGAGGAGGGGGTGTATTGCTGTCCATTAGTGAAGTAAATCTCTCAGGAAAGCACATGCAGTACAAAGAAAAGATCATTCTACCGAGGGGACGCAATCCTGTACATACACCCGAAACCGATGTAGCAAAACTTCAATCAAAAGGGTTGAGGCAACTCCTATCTTCCCGTCATTCCTTCCTTACCTTTCCTCAAGCACGAGGAAAAAGAAAAAGAGGCGAGTGCACACTGTGTTGCTTCTCTACTGATCGGAGCTACTAGGTAACTCTTGGGGTGTCTGAAATTGATAGGATACACGAAAGAGATACACTTTCCAGCCACGAGGATCCATAATGGTGGTCGCCTTACAGAAATAGAGAGATAGATAGATTGAAGATAGCTATTGTAGAGAACGTGTCTTACTAGGCAAACATCTCGTCTGTTCCCAAGCAAAAAGAGAGGGCATGCAGAAGACAAGCGGCACACACGTGAAGAGGAAGAAGTCGGCAAAGAAAGACATGGAGAAACAGAAAGTCCTTTGTCTCCCCCTTTCAACAAGGGGAGCAAGCAATGGCCTCAGAAAAGGAGAAATATGCCAGACAGGGAGGGGGCTTGAGGAATTGCGGGGTTGTGAGGAAGCAGCAACTCACCATTGAGGGCTTCCTCGATTATAAGCCGAATCAAGCGGTCAGCGTAGAAAACTGAAGAACAACATAGAAAAGGCAACTCCACCAGTTACACCTGGGACAGAGAGCATAGAGGGTCGTTTTACACCTTGAAGAGAGAAAATGTTTTGTTTGCATGCATGTCTCCTATCCGGATGGACAGATGGTAAAGAAGGAAGGGAGAAGAAGACAGACCAATCTCCGATTCTCGGCTAAGTCCATTCTTCTACCGTAGATAAGAAAGCAAGCATACACACTCTCTCCACTTTTCTTTACTGTGGGAGAAGATAGACGAAGAAGTCAAAGGACCCTCCGATGAGACACACGAACCAACAAGACATACACACTGGACTTACGTATACAAAATAATCTCTATTCGTATACGAAGATGAATATATATACGCTATAGATAGACAGAGTAACGATAGATAGATAGATTAAAGATAGATAGATAGATTAAAGATAGATAGATAGATAGATTAAAGATAGATAGATAGATAGATTAAAGATAGATAGATAGATTAAAGATAGATAGATAGATAGATTAAAGATAGATAGATACAAGTAAGAAAAAAGCCTTACGTGACAAGGGTGATCGATAGAAAGACACTGGGGACAAAGCTTCCACAGTCCCTGACTGTATGTCTTTTAGGCTAGATCGTACCTATCTCCATAGAAACAGAGAAGACGTCGTACATAACACTTCAGTCTCTTCATTTGACTCACCGAACTCTTCTTTGGAGGTCTCGGCATCTGAAGAAGAAAAGAGAGGAGAAAGTCAGGAGATCAGAAGTGACAGATGAGCAAAGAGAAAATAAAGAAGAAAGAAGGCTGTCAGAAGCTTCTCTCTCTCTTCAAGCTGCTCTATATAGGGAACTCTTTGTATTAGGCGGCATGTGAAGAAATAGACAGAGCCAGCCCAGGCAGATTCTACAGAAGCATGACAAGAGAAAACAAGAGGATCTCCTCAGAGATAAGTGACTACGAGAGCGTCTACAACGCATGTATATCTATAGAGTCATAGCAGTATCTAGAGATCTATAGGGATACCTCTTCTGTATGTGACAGAAACATATGTATGTATAGGTAGAGGCAAATGCGTGATAGATATATACGTATAGAGATGTATATGAGTACACTGATAGATGGAAAGACGCGCTGGTCGGTAAAAGACCATAGGAGACATACGTAGATTTATTCTCTCTCTCTTTCTCTAAATCGTAGGCTAAGACTTTCCGCCCCAAAATCTATTATCGCAAGAGAGAATCCTTCGGATGCCTCCTGGAGAGAAAAGTTCTCCCAGCGGTATAGATGAGTTGGTAATTCCCACACATAGACAAAGACGTTCCTATTCCGATCATCCAGAGCCTGTGTATGTACATATATACTCATCTACACAGCATCTGCACGTCCCCTATATAACGACTTCAACACATCTGCGTATAGAGAGATAGATTAAAGGAAGATAGATAGATAGACAGATAGAAAGATGGATTAAAGATAGATAGATAGATAGCCTAAGTGGTAAGGTAGGTGTCTAGTGTCGAGTGTGCGAGTCAGACTGACAACGGTTAGGACGTCTTGTAAGCGATCCAGAGAGATGGAAGAAAAGAGAGGTTTCTTGCTGTGTATCTTTCTTTTTGAAAGTGTGTGCAAAGAGGAGGAGAAGAAAGGAGGTCTCCCCACATACCTCGAATAATGGTCATCATAGCACGGAGCTGTGCTGTCTGCTTCAAGAGAACGACATTGGGATACCTACGCAAAAAAACCACACATTCAACGTACATCCGCAACTACCGCACGCCTATATATACATACAGATGGACAGATATATTAGAGATAGATAGATAGATAGACAGATAGATAGATATAGATAGATAGATCTCTAACAGATGGCTGTCTCCTTTGTCCTTCTCCCGCTCTCTCCTTCTTGTTGTTTTTCCTTAGATCAATCGCTTAGCTTAAGAATACAGTATAGAGATGCCTTACAAAGACATATTTGTATCGCTCGGAGGGGTCCCTATCCTGTCGCCTATATAAGGGTGAGACTATCAGATATGCTCTCCGTAGAAAGACACATGGATTCGAGGACGACAAGCATCTTCACGAGATCTTCTTGACAGTGGAGACAATAGGTCTCCGTGAATCTTGCTAAGAGAGAAACCTCTTCAGAGAGCTTGTCTCGTTAGAGAATGCCAAGGAAAGGACGTCCGCAACAAAAGAAAAGAAGATAGAGAGAAGAGCAGTTAGTAGAGAAAAGATCTGGTGAGCCTCCTATGACAAGATGTTTCCCAGGCACGTCTTAGAGACATTTACACATGCTGAATTCGATTGACTTGGCTGGCTCGAACGAGCGAGGAGAACAAAAGGAGAGTGTGTAAGTGGTTAAAAGAATAAAGGGAGAAAGATGTGCTCTACTGCAAGATAAGAATGAAGGCCTTGCGACAAAGAAGGGAGAAGAAGGGAAGGTAAAAGAAGGGAGAGCCACGGGTGATGGATGTGATACCTATCTTTCACAGGAGTTCGAAAGCCTTCAAAGGGGGGTGGGGAATGGTAGCAACAGAGATATAAAGATGGATCGAGAAAGAGGGTTTTTCTTCAATGCAACAGAGTTACCTATCCTTTACTAAGCTGCTTTTGCATACAGATCATACCTGTTAACTATATCACCTAAGATTTCTTCTTCCTTCTCGTTCTTCTGATAGCGTGAGTCCGCCATCAAGTCTGACGTTGCTGGGGAAGGAGAACGGGCGGGAGCAGAGGCTGCCATTGTAGTGAGAGAAGATCAGCAGGCTATCGTAAACCCTTTGCCTCGTGTTTTCCTTCGTCTGTCTCAGACTCTTTCGAGTAGAACAAGAAGCACAGAGAAGAGCAGCGAGTGACGGACCGGTCGGTGGATGGATGGAAGGACTGAACGAAGGATTGTTGAGAGATCCGAGAGGGATTGCGGGTGTACCGGAGTGAGGAGAAAGGCGACTGCAAGGAAGGAAGAAACAGAAAGGCTGGATGTTTCTTCAAGAAAAGAAAGACAAACGTGTCAAAAACCTGTCATATAGATTACGAAGACTCAGTCCCGAAGACAGAAGAGGAGACGGAGACAGCCTATTTCTGGGCCGTACGCGGATGAAAGGAAGAGAAGCAAATAGCATGGCAAAAAATGTCAGATATGAAGTTAAAGAGGAGAACTCTTAGAAACGAAGGAAGAGGGGTTTCAGAGAAACACAAAAGGAAAAGGTGACGCCTGGGAGAAGACGGGAAACAAGTCGTTCGGGTAAGATGCTAGGGTTGTCTGGGAAGGGAGACGAGTATGAAGGGCGACGCCGGGAAGAGAAAAGTTTCTTGATCAGAAATGTAGTGGTGCTGGGACATGTAGGTAACCAGTCAAGTATAGAACTGATTTGGGCAGAGAAGTAAATTCTTCGCATGGAGCTGTCGACGGACACATCTGACAGATAGGTTGACGAAGAACAGCAGCTGTGGGCCAGCAGAAGTATTCATTCGGCTACTGATGTGTATGAAAGGGAGCTTTTGCCGTTGCCATCCAGTAGATCTTCTGGGGTGGACGTAGACCCCACAGACTGCATCCGGGTGTGCTATCTCTCTAAAGGAGTTGAACTTTCCCTGCCGGCATTTCTGCTTTACTCTAATCAGTAGAAGGACAACCCCTGTGGGGAGAGAATCTCAGTGCGAGCTTCCGAAGCGGAAGAACCCGAGAGTAAGCATCACAACACCGTAGACAACGGGAGAAATCTCTCCATAAGGAGTGATGTGAGGCTCGCCAATACCAGTAGAAGGCATCAAGCAAAGCACATACAGAAACTACAGAAAGTCGAAACTTCTGGGATAGTTGGTCTGGTCCGGGCACAGTTAGCGTACTGGTAGTAATCCGTGAACTCTATCTACCGAGTCCGTAAAACGAAGAAGTCTTGAATTAGAGCGTAACCCGCACGAACACCAAACGAACCATTATGGCGCATGTATCCTCCTCCCGCGTTGTATCGCACTCTTGTAATGGGGGAGGAAAACCCTCTCCCATAGCGTTGCATAGTCAATAGGCTCAAAATGATGCTTATAAGCATACCCTATCAGACTGCGAGGGAGTTTTCTAGCAGTCGACTTCATTAGGATGGAGAGAGGAGCTCTTCCTATAGGCACGTCAGCGTAGTGCGGCTCCTGTACATGAAAGATGTGACAGGTTTGAAGAGACGGGCAGAAAAGAGCCATTCATTCTCGAAGCGAAGGAGGAGAAGCGAGGCAAGATATGCTGTGGAGGATCTGTTGTGGAAGCGAGCAACTCGTTAGACCTGAGGATTTGACTCCGTTCCACACTCCACGGGACCGAGTCTACAACTCAAGGTGCTATATACCGCTAGGCGCAGATACACGTCTTCCCTCTATTTTGGCAGAATCGCTGATCCTGAAGAAGTTTAAGTTTCTCTTTGTCCATAAATGGTGTCGTGAAAACGAGAGACAGGCTCCTCGGTAACGGTGCCCCCGTGGAGCCAGCCATGAAGGGAAATGAAATCTCCGTGAACGAATTGTCAATCCTGTTTTGTTTCTATTCCCTGTTGTCGACTTCTTTGGTCTGGTATGATCAGAGAGTGTCCAGAGGTCTTGGTCTACTCAGGCGTACCCTTCACCCCGCCTAACAGCCGTGCACGAAGAGTGAGTTTGTTCCATGGAAGTCCATTTGACAGCTTTCCAGTAGGAAGTACTGGAACACTCGTAGCCGTGAACCTTCCCACGTGGCTGTGCCAGGCCTCAAACCCAAAATAGCGAGTAACCACCGACCAGGGTTTCCCTCTACGAGACACTACTACATGCAGAACACTAGCATAATGCGTGTTCACAGTTCAAGTGTTCTTTACACATAAGAAAGAAGCCACAGTGACTTCCTCTGATTCGATTACCTAGCTGCACATACACTCCAGTAGAAAAAAAGTGTACCATATTGCCAGATATCACATAACCGCCTGTCTCTTCCCCCCTCGGTAAACGTTCAGAGAGGCTCAGCTTCTTTTGGGGGGCGCGCCCTCCAAAGAGCTCCTACTGCTCAGGTTGACGTGCTAGTCAACTTCCCTACTCTTTCGGATGGTACACCCAGAAGTTGTTCGGCATCTCTTCAATATACTTGTGAGGACTTTCTCGACAACCCCTCCTATTCTATCAAGGTGTAAAGAACGGCCTCTCACTCTTCTCTCACCTCACCCGTTTCTCACCAGGGAGCAAACCAATCATGGTAAGGAGATGAAACAAACGTCCGTTCTTCCACATTCTCAAACCCAACTCAGTCAAAAAACGTAGAAAGAGAAAGAAAGAAACCAGTCCTCAAATCCAGACTGTTCACAGCACAGGCTGAAGTCCATCGTCACATCTCTTCCCCCATACAACTCCCCGTACTTCCCTCTTGCCGTCCTTGCGTCTGCCTGACCGGGACAGCTACGGCTGGGCATCCGTGGTATTCTGTCTTACAGCAGAGAGCTTTGCAGGTGTTGGTGTTCCTTCCTCAGTTTCTATTTGTGAGGAGAAGAGCTTTGAAATTTCAAAACAGAAGCAACGAGACCCAGGAAATAAAACGCCCACTGACTGTGGTCCTACAAGGAAAAGTGTTTTCTCTAAGGTGTCAGTGAACCGGGGGGCGGCGGTGAGAAGTTTAAAAGCGCTTTTTGAAGTCAGTAGAATGACTGAAAGAGAGAGGGGGGGAGAAGGGATACGCTCCAAGGCAGGGCTATCAAATGAAAGAAAGGAAGAAAGAAAGGAACCTTGTGTTCTCGTAGTCGTCTTCAGATGGTTAAAAAGAGACACCCCTTACAGAAATGTGTACGTCTTCTTCTCTCTTTCGTGAAAAGCTCTCCTTCGCTCTCCTCCACAGACACCGTGCAACCAGAGAAGTGTGTCTGGAGAGGACCTTCTGATTGAAAATTTGAATCCGACAGCGACAAGGGCTGTCAGCTGGATTCACTTGAAGATCTCTTTACACTATCACTACTACTGCCATTCCCAAAGAAACAGACCGATATCTTTCTGTCGCCTTCTTTAGATTTGGACGACCTTTCCATGGACTCAAGGTAGAAAAGAATAGCCATAAGGGTGGCTTTTCTCCGTGCTTGTGGAACAACATATTAGGAGATTTCTAGAGCTGTGCCAGCGTCGTACTCTGTGGAGGTGCGTACTTTCGATAGCTGCGGTGTGCATAAAGAGAAACAAACCAACACACAGCCCTTGCGTGAGAGACCCCTGGACCTCTACATGAACAGGATTTCCCTCATGAGAAAGAAAGGAAGACTCGCTCGATTGCAAGAGGCAAGAGGTAGGGGAGAAACAACTTCAAGTTTAACCTGTCTCATCACTATCAATACCACGGTGGTTTCCTATAGCCTACAATGTAGGAGACTTAAGGAATGGCGTAAGAGCAGCAGAAATCATTCACAAATTGTGTGGTTTCCTTGAAGAGATCTCCGACCATTTTGGAGAAGATCTCTATGTTCACTCTCTTCAGCATATCTCTACGTATAGAATAAGGAACTCTGCAGAAGGATATGAGGCCTCCTATTTCCCTCACTAGGCAAAGGAAGATACTCCGACCAAGAGCGAGAGTGATCTCCCCCTGCTACTATTCACGTCTTGCATCTAACTCCTAAGACGTGCACTCCTAATGAGATTTCCTTTCCGGCCTCTGTAGCCTTGATTAAAGAGGCTTCTTACCCTTGAGATTAGATCCATTACCACACTTTTTCCTCTTATTGCTCCTTAGTTACTATCGATGCCATCTTGAAGTTAACCCGACTAAAGAAAGGCAATCGATCGATCTTTGGCTCGAAGTGTGTTTGCCCATGTAAAGGAGCCTCTAAAGGTGTACAGGGAGAGAGAGCCTAGGGTCTATCAGCTCTATAGGAAATGTAGTTAGATATGTGGTTTAGCTGCATGTGTATCATCCGGTCTTGTCAATCGTCTCTTACATGTTACGCAGCTTTCGTGAGAAAGATGATCTATCATCCCGCATGGCTGTCCGAACCTAAAAAGGAGTAAGCAAATAACATCCACCAAGCAGGTCAGCTGAGAAGCACATTCTCTTGCATGTAGATATCGTGCATGCATGCACCCCACTCGTATAGTAACCTATATACCTATGAAGACCTACACACAAATACAGATTTCTCTCCCTAGATAGACATGACAAGCAGAGAGGTAAAGAGGGAATGGGACCCCTGTACACAGACAGCTTGTTCCCAGATGAATTTAGAGAAGCTTGTAGTTGTCACTCGCACAATCCACACACTTAAGAAGAGTTGACTCTTCCTAACATATGGATACACATTTACATGTATACAAGAAGACTCTGCCGTATCTCCCTTGTCATCGCATGCAAATCAAGAATACCAGAACCTCTGCTGAAACATCCTGGACGCCCCAACAACCCTAAACTCTTTCCTCTCTCTCGGGCATTGTGGAATCGTTACTGTCTACTGTTGGTACTTATAGAGTCCTAACATACGGTCTAAGGCATCTACATACACATATATCTATATATACATATGTGGATGTGCGTAGTATGAATTCCACATATATACAGCTGGAAGAAGAGAGAGAGCTTCTTTCTGCCTTGGACTAAGCATGGAGGTGGTGATCGAGACGCCTTTGCTCCTCCCCCCCACCTGTCATTCATCCTTTGCTGCTTGTCTGTCTCTCCGTAAGATTCTGAGCTTTTCTTCTCAAGACAAGACATGGGAGTGCATGCACTTACAAACTGAAAGTTTGTGTAGACACGCCCCATCGCAAAGGCTGTCCCCCAGACAGCTGAAAGAGAAAGAGAAGGAGGAGACAGAACAAGGAAGGGGAGAAGACCAATGAGCTAAGAAGAAGAGAAGCCGAAAGAGCTTCAAGATAGTCCTGGAGATGAAGAAGAACGAGTAGGGGGGGGGGGGTGACACTCACGCAGAAGATTTCTCATCCACCGTCTTCTATGTCATGTGAGAAAGAACAGAATGAAGGGCATGACCAAAGTACTTGGAGTTCCTCGGAGGTATTCTCAGAAGGCAGCACGCTACAGAGCGCTCTGCAGTTTCGAGAGAATTCTTATTCTTTGAGAGATGAAGGGTGTGGAGTCTTCTTGTCAATAAGGAGAATGTGTGTAGAATGCTGTAGTGATTCGATGCAAGAAAGGCACTCTGGAAATTTGACAGGAATCACCACATGTAGACGAGCTCCGCTTTTTCGCCACTCCACCTCTCGACTCCCTTCTCTATTCTTGTCTATGTAACTATGTATGTATCTATGTATGTATGTATGTATCTATGTATGAATGTATGCATCTATGTATGTATCTATGTATG
>NW_027153298.1:10573-26268 GCF_002600585.1 Cystoisospora suis
TATGAATGTATGTATCTATGTATGTATCTATGTATGAATGTATGTATCTATGTATGAATGTATGTATGTATGTATGTATGTATCTATGTATGAATGTATGTATGTATGTATCTATGTATGTATGAATGTATGTATGTATCTATGTATGAATGTATGTAGCTATGTATGTAACTACGTATGTAACCATGTATGTATCTATGCATGTATGTATGTATGTGTGTATGTTATGAATCCAGGTATGGCTGTACGCATGCTTGACTCTCCCTCTACCTTTGACGTGTATTACTACGGCAACTCCTCAGCACCCCCGTGTGGCTAGCTACGACACTGACCCTCCCCTCCTTTCCTTGGTACAGACGTCTCTACCACGTGTGAAAATATCCGCCGATGTAGGGAGATTGGTAGTAGATAGATAGATAGACTGAGATAGATAGATAGGTAGATAGATAGATTAATAGATTAGAGAGAGATAGATAGATCAATAGTGTTACACGTGTACATCCGATGTAGAGAGAGAGAAGAGAAGAGGAAGAGTCTCCGATGAGAGGGAGGAGATTTCTGTGAAAGATGAAGTTGCTCTTACGCATAACAATTGCAGCGGACTTCCATACAGGTGCCCCTCGAAAGACTCCTGTCGCTTTAAGAACGAGCGTCGCTCCTGTACCTGCGGCTACACCTGCAACGTGAGGTCTCTGAAGAGAAAGTCATGAGAAGTAACATGATGGAGAACCTCTCTTTCTTCTTCATATAAGAAAGAAAGGTTTTTATTTACGCGTACACGAACTCGAAAGAAAAGAGAGAAGATACCGAGAATGAACGGGTGGGGGAGAAAGAGAAGGAAGAGAGATGTTCTCTCTCAATTCTCCAGACAGATGTGAATTAAGATGAAAAAGAACAGAAAGAGGAAAGAAAAACCTGGTCTCTCTGAGAAAGGATAGATAGCTGTCTTCTTTAAGAGAAAGACAAGCACTCTTTTTCTGTGTAGGAGATGGCAGGATTCTCATCCTAGCCAAGAGGGAACGAGAGACGCAAACAAATATGCACTTGGCACTCCTTACACCTCATACACCTGCCCCAATGAAGATAAACAACTTCCCATGTCCTCTCTCGTGTATAGATAGAAAGATTAAAGATAGATAGATAGATAAAGATAGATAGATAGACTAAGGATAGATGGCTAGATAGATAGATCGATAGACTGAATAAATCTGGATAGATAAGAGTAGAAGGAAGAGAACGTTCATTTATGTTCTATACACGTTGATCTGATCGAAGTTGCTCCACGAGACGTGTCTATTCGTGTATGAAGAGGCGGCAAGCTATCAACAAGAAGACGAATATAACCCTTCCTTCGTAGACAGAAGAGTACGAAGAAGTTTCTTGCACGCGAGTATGTGAAAGGAGAGATATGAAATGAGAGAGAGAAGAGCAGAAGAAAGGAAAAAGCAAGATATGATGAGAAAGTAGAAAAGAACGTTTCAGCGAGGAGAAGAAGAGGAGTGAATCTTCAAGTCGATCCCATGTGTGTGCTTGCCTCTCTCTCTTTTCCTTACCACGTCCATCGCATGCTTGGCAGCTGCCTCGATCTGCGCGAGGGTCATGTGCTCTCCTCCTGAGTTCATTTCATTTATCAACACCTGTAAAGTCTGCAACAGAAAGAAAGAAAGAAAGACCATTCAGCTGGAGAGGTCTATAGATGTGGCTCGAGCGAGAGACACAAACACCTAGGATGTCTTTTATCGGCTCTTCTCTTCTTCAGTATCTCGGTCATGCCCCATAGAAGGGAGACAGAGACAGAAACCTCCCCTCTCTGTCTCTCTCTCTTTCTGTTGCGCGAAGTCGACATCCTAGCTGCCTTTTTCGAGGAAGGCGCACCAGGCTGTATGACGGAGAGAGAGAAAATGAAAAAGAAGAAGAAGAAGAGGGGGGGGGGGAGAAACAACAAGGGAGATGTTTCACGTCTTACCTGCCCGACTGCCTCTGACTCTTTCAAGGCTGTTCTGCGTGGATGCGGCACAAGATAGAAGAAAAAGACAGAAAAGAAGAGAAGGAGAACGAAAGAAAGAAAGGAGATGTCTTCGAAAGAACGAAAGAAAGAAAGATGAGTAAAGTTGACTCAAAACTGAAGATGGTGTCTACACACCATCCTTCTGTTACGAAGCAGAAAGGCAGAGGGGAGAAAAGGAAGATGCCTCCTCTTCGTGATAAGGTTGTAACGAAAGAAGCGAAGGCTTGGCTGGACTCGTGATAGGAGATTGCGGTAGATAGAAGATGAACGATGGATAGGGGCGAGGGTCTTCTTCACTATGTCTTGTTCCATATGGAGCATGCAATCTAGAGAGAAGAGAAAGAGAAAGACGAAAGAGACAGAGAAAGATGAAGGAAAAGAGAGAGAGAGAGATCTTTAGTGAAGAAGGAATCGATGGTCCTTCTCTCGAAAGGTATGAGAGGTAGTCCGACAAAGACTTGAGAAGAGAGAGGATAGAGAAGAAGAGAACAGGCAAGGAAGAAGAACGGCATCAGAATGTATGAAGAAGAAGAAGAGGGATCGATGGGGGGAAGTTGTTTAAAGGCAGGCAGGCAGGCAGAAAGAAAGAAAGAAAGAGAGAATAAAGAAGACGTAAGTAAGTAAGTAGAGACGGGGTGAGTCAAGTGGATAGAAGTTGAAGAAGGAGTGACGTGTGTGCCACTGTTCTCACTTTCGAGTGTCTATACACAACGTGTCTTTTGATCTTCTTCTTGTTTCTTTAGCCTTACTGGATATCAGCAAAGAAGTTTGCCATCGTGAAGTGAAAAGCTTGTATCAGGAGACAGCAGAAAGCGAAGTCGTTGCACGCATTAACTAAAAAGAAAAAAAGAAGCACAAAGAGATAGACGCTGTCAATCCAAATCAAAAGACATACAAAAGCCTTATCTGTCTCGGGGCTACATCAAGCAGTTTCTCTCAGTTCCTCGAGAGGAGACCGGATATATGTAGAGAAGAAGAAACGTCGAGTAAGATCGACAGTTCATCCCTTCGCTCTCCTTCATGCATCAGAGAGAGCACACTGTGCGTGGAGGATGAATTCGCCCAGGGCTCATGTGTAGTTAGACTAGAGGCAAGGAGGATAAAAATAGAGCGTAAGAAAACGTTTCTTCTGAGGAAGTACGTCCAAAAAGAACCACAGAAAGGTAACATACGTAGAAGGACGAGGAAAGCAATGAGGATCGACTTGTGTGTTGTCAGGGCGGACACGCGCGTGATTAGAGAGAAAGGGTCGGGAATGTTATCAGTCCGTGTTCTTACTGCTCGTCGTTCTAAAAGGCTAAGAGGCAGTATCGGCATCTCTTGATAGGATGTCTATTTATCTATCTGTCACACACTGTCAAAAGGGCTCCACGTCTCCAGCAGAGAAAGAAATGGGAGAGATGTGATCCATACGATGCGAATGAACGTTGGGAGAGGCGACGCGAATGTGGTGAACGGGTAAGTCAGACACAAGAAGAGAATGCTAGGGTGTTCGTTCCTTGGCAGAGAGACAGTCGTCAGAGAAGTGACGGGGAGCGATGAAATCCGTAGGGTCCCTTAAGTAGGGAGAAAGCTCCTTAGCGGTGTAAAATAACGAAAAGTAAAGAACACAGGACGGCCGTAAAGCGAGGAAGTCAAGTAGATGTCGAGTGAAGTCAGCGATGGGATGAGAATTCATCTTGCGCATCTCACATTGTGAGATCTCTCCATTCCTTGTCCTCGTCTTGCGGCACACGGACAGAATCGTAATCAGGTGACTGCCGAAGGAGGGGATGGCTGGTTGAAGGTGACGAACGAGATGACTAGGGATCGAGAAGATCCACGTGGCACATAGGACACTAGCAAATCGGTAGCTGGCAGGAAGGAGGACAAATGCAAGCTTTAATTCCACAGGCAGTTAGATAGGTTTCTTAAGGAGGTGGCGAACAAAAAGTCAGAAGCAAAGAAGGAAAAGGTGGGCAGTCAAGTAGATCCAGGGGAATTGTTGTGACCAGGGGTGTTTTCTCCTTTTGTGCTCAAAATCTGTGTGCATGCACTGGCTGCTTTTCCCAAACACGATGATTCGAGAGGTATTCTCCTGGATGTTGCGAAAGAACTGCGGAAGTACAAGATGATGGACGCGCCTTTGACAAATAGATGAAGCGAAATCCGCTTAGAACGTGTATCGGGAACAGTAGGAGTCTTATAAGATCCGTGATGAGTCAGATGATGGCTCCTGACACATGGACTCCACGAACTGCTCCCGTATGAAGTCAAAACTCAACTTTCCTTGCCTGCATCTTGGGAAGGCATGCAGCTTGTCTAGCAGATTACTCTTCCCGATTTAGCCGTGGGCAGGAATGTTCCAGGGTATAAGTGACTGGACTATTAGCCGAGTGTGCAAATTGCCGGCCTGAATTTGGTATTACACATTTGTGTTGCGCAGAAAGACATTCCTCTGTGTCTTCGGCGCTAGACAAAGCCTTACGTGCGCTGTCCACAAGACTACAAGTGATAACACGGTGAGCGCTGCCACCGTGCGGCTAGACTCCTCTTGTCAGTTCGGAGGTGAAGCAGACCAAGAGAAGTTCTTTAGCTGATAGTAGTGCAGATGTGCTTTCCTAGGCTTGAGGCCTACTGCACGTAGTGTTTAACCATGGAGCGTTCTGAATGTCGCAGACAGTCGCGAGCCGATTGCCGATGCATGCGGTGACTGAAAAATCGCGTGTAGCACTGAAATGCCGAAAGCATTAGCAGATGGCGTTCTCGGAGAGGACCCACTAGGGATCCGCCTACACCGTGTATGTGAAGTCTTCTCCCTCAGAACTATCAGAGAAGTCACCTAAAGTGAAGGCTGGAGAGGTTTGACGCGGGTGCCGTGACCGTCGTATGCATGTGGGTCCCTTCAGTGTCTCCAAATAATTCAAAGACTTTCGAAAGCATCGAAGCCTCTCTCGTGACAGCCAGCAAGTCGAGTGAGTCTGGCGTGCATATGCGAGAGATGCACCAGTACCCACTGAGATCGGCAACAGTTACCTAAGAAAGCTGTGTCATCTGGGACCAGCTTCTCAACCTGGAGGTTCCGTTTTTGCTCGAGACTCTCTCGGTTGCCGCGTGTGGTCGCTCAGCAGAGAACGGGCGTGCGGACTCAGTACCGCAAGGCAGAGGAGACTTTACAATCAACCGAACTGGCGACGTGGAGCTGTGCCGGCTGTTTCAATGAACGGCGATTGTCGGGCGCCCCCAGAAGGGCAGGATTGCGGTCAGCGAGTGAAACACAGATACACAGCGTGGCAGAGGTTTTGTCAAACTGCACAAATATAGGGGGCTCCACAGGGGACCATACTGCAGCCGGTGCGAACTAGGAGACTTCCTGCATTCCTTCCCCTGACAGCTTTTGCGGGGTGCGGCGGGCGCATTCAGAGGACCCTTGTTACTCTTTCAGAACGCAAACCGCAACGCAGCAGGAGCTTCTGAAGATAGACTGCGCGTACGTTCTGCCACCAGAGACTGGGCGGGGCGACCTGTTCACAGACCCGAGCCATTGTCAGGCGCCAGCCAGTAGCTGGGCGCAGTCATCTGCACTCTAGGGGGGCTAACTTGCTTTCCTAGAAAAAGAGGGTCGCTCAAGCCACCGGCGACTCGGCCGCTGCCCAGCGCGTCTTTAACGAAGGAAGTAGAGAGGATAGAGTTCTCAGATGTTGCAGCTCCCCGATCCGCTATGTCGGCCGTAAAGATTCAGAGGCTCGCCCTACCGAAGGGCGTCAATCTGAAATGCGAGATCTGCGGCGAACCAGCCACGTTTCGATGTCTTGAATGCCCGACATTCTACTGGTAAGCCGACACCATCGCCCGATCTTCCCCAGCTCTCGGGCCCTCTCAGGGGAAGAAAAGATACCAGGCATCGTAGGGGTGCCGATCGATGTTTGCGTGCCAGCTCAGCCGAGGGTGCCAGGCGCCGCAAGGTGTCTCGCGCCACCTGGCCAGCAGTGTAGACGATAGAAGATTCTTAGCGAAGATCAACAGCAGTCGCCTGTATGACCATGGAGACCTGGAGCTGTTCCGCTTGTATGGCTGTTAGTTAGTCTCCGCAGTGAGTGTAACCGTTGTATCTGTTTAGCACACAAGAACACTTCGAGACGGACTGGTACGGTGTGCTGCACCGGATCCATCGAGACGTCACAGCACTCCGCGAAGAGAGGAAGACTGTCGGGACAGAAAAGGACAGGCAGCAAAGAGAAAAGGACCTTCAGGCGATCAGGGTGAGCACCGCCAAATAAGTTTGCCTCGTACGAGCTGCGCGAACCTCCGGTCCGAACAGTAGCAGCGAACAATAGCAGCAAAAACTCTGTCGGGGCCAGCCGGATGCACTTTTTCTGACCAACCGATTGACCTAGCGTTGTATCCCGAAGTGAAAGAATGCAAACGTGTCGCGAGAAAAAGTCGGGAGGGCTACGGGCCGGGCAACGATACCCCGTTCATCATTTGTGCGCCCGGTGCCGACAGGCTCACTAGAAAGGACAAACGGAAAAAAAAGAAGGCGAGGGCTAACATCCGTGCGACGCATAAAATGAGGGCACTCAGACACCAGCTTCAACGCAGTAACCACGCGGGCTTTATACGTCTACTTCTCGGGGTAGTGTGAAGTCGGACCTCCCGCGGATGAGAATCTGGGATCTGTGTGAAAGTACGCGTTCGCTTCTTCAAGGGAGCTCCCGTGCTTTTGGGTCTGACCATCTTCAGCGGAAGGTCCTAGAAGTTAGTCGCGCAACGGCACAGAAATGTGTAGTACAGGGAAAGTATCAGTACGCCGCCGCCGGCGCTCTGTACGCCCTGAAGATGGCCGAGGTTCTGTACGGCCAAGACGCGCCCGAGGTCGTGGCAGCTCATCTCCTTCTCGCGGAAATTCACTTGGGTACGAATGGAGTTCTGCTTCTCACTCACCCCGCGAAGCTGTTCATTGCTTAATCCTAGCCGTCGGCCGCCCCGCCTTGAAGAGGGTCAGTGCTCTCCGTGTCGTCTCCGACAGCAATGCGAAGCTACCCCAGGGAGAGAATGGGGAGTACAGGAAACCTGCCCAACCACCGACAATGAAGAGAGACGACCGGAAGGGCTCATCGAAGAGTATCGGAAGCTACTGTGTTGCCCTGCTTTGGTTACAGGTCTTCAACGTCTCCAGTCCGCTGAGGAGCTCCTCACGTTAGTAAGGTCGCGACACACGCATCAAGTCCTCGGTCACGCGCGGCGAGGACTTGATGCGGGCACGGTCATGAGAGGCGCATTCGCTCTTGAAAGGCTGAAATCCCTCTCCGATTTGTCCGGATATGTGAAAAACTGGCAAGAGTAGATGGGTTTCGTAAGCTGTAGTCATCTCCACTACACATGGCGGCAGTCCAGTGTGCTCATCTGCTGACGGTTCGGCACGGTCTACATAGATCAGACAACTAGGAGCACCGAGGTACAGCCTCTGACCGGGAAAACCAGGTTGTAAAGCGCGGTGAGCTCTCTGCAGACAATCGCATTTGGCGCTCCACAACTCAGCACTGGCGATCCTTCCTCTTGGTCCTTGCTGGAGCTACTATGCGGGACTGGCGCGGGGACACCCCAACCATGGTCACGTGCTGATAGCATCGAGGTCATGGTTCTCCCGTTTGCGTGCAGGCCAACTGGTCTTTGTTCAAGCACCCGGAAGAAAACCAGAAGATGCGACCCCATCTGTATCGCAACTTCGGGCGGTTGCACTTAGCACAACATCGATTTGAGGATGCCTTGAAGGCTTGTGCACTGGATGTGAGTGCGCCGCCTGAATAGCCTCCCGCAAAACGCCTCAGGCTAACAGAAAACTAATGAGGATCTGGGATCCTCTTGACTAGTCACCCACAGACCACTTGCCGAGAAGCCGTCAGTTCAGGGGGTCCGAGGCGTACCCTCCAACACCGTTTCCACTTATGCCAGCCCACGAGCGGGAGACGGTGCCGCCTGCGGTGTTTTTCAAGCCAGTGAGGAGACGTCGCGTCCCGTCACTTCAACCAGAAAAATCAAGAATGCCAAACTGTCTTCAGATGGTCTGGCGTCACAGTGACGTTCTGATGGATGCAGATCTACTATTCGGCCTCCGAGTATGGCGCGGAAGCCATCAAAACTGCACCTTCTTACTTTTATATGGTAAGCCGTGGTGACACTGATACGGCGTCGAGTTACCATGATGTAGAAACTCCTCTGTTCGCCCGGCAGTGTCGTTTCCATAAAACAAGGGCGCACATTAGAGGCTCCCCTTTTCGAACTCGGGGAGCGTCGACGGCCAAGGCTCTTTCGTGCCAACGTACCCAAGGGTTAGCTGCACCGCCCGTCCTGTCGTATCCCAGTCTCACACATTTATCTGCCACTGTCACCATCCATTCTAGGAAAAAAAAATCAAATAGTTCTTCCCTAACAGCGGTCTTCGACCCACTGCTCCCCTAGCTCGTAGTATTTGTCTGGGTGGCTCGTGTCCTGAATCCTTCACACAAGCGGCTGGCGCCGGTGCCATATGGTGCTGAAGGTTTAAAGTGCCATCGCACCGGAGCTGGCCGAGTAACGGGATAGAAGCGGATTCCTGCTCTAACTGATTCCGGTGCAGCTTGTGATTCAGAGTCTGAGAGGGTGGCGGCCGACGCTGGTCGCGGCATAGCTTCTTGAGTTTGTGTTATGAACCTGCGAGCAGGCGCGGGTTTTCAGGGAGAGCCGTGACTCAACCAACAGTGATATGCGCTTCTATTCCAAAGTCTGCGATATTTATATCAAGTGGTTCGAAGAGACATACGGGACCCAACAAGGCAGCAGCTCTCAAGACTCGTCGAGCGACCGGTACTTTGGTCAGTTCGTGTGACTGCTGCTTCTCTCACCATCTTCTCAGTGTACGACCTAGGGACGCTTTGGCATGCTCCGTACACGCGGCATTCGATGCACGGCGGATGCCCTGAACCCAGCGAGACGCCCAGCCCTAGCCGACGCTCTCACCCTCGTGTTAGGAATGATAGCGGCAAGCACGGGGGGAGATGGTGCGTCAGTGGTTCCTGCCGGGGGGAGAAGGGATTTGGACTTCCTCCCGGTCCTGGTCTCTCATGTAGCCGCTCGTTACGCACACGAGCTCATGAAGCTGGCTACTCGCCATGTGTATGCTTCCTCGCACCTCCCTCGTGAGGGAAGTAGTGTGCGAGCTCATCGAACGAGCGCCGCCGTTGGGTATCTCAGGCGCCCGACGTTGACGGGGAGTTTCAGTCGACTAGAAACGCGTGTGGTTCCAACGCCGTTGAAAGCCTCTCGACTTCGGGAGTGTTTCTGGTAATGCTCTTGTGGCCAATTCAACCCTGCTGACAACTGCGCGGTTTTCCTTTGTCACAAGAGTAGTTCTACAGTTTTAGCTCCCCTCTACTAAAGCCGCCCGCACCTGCACCAGTCGCAGTACGAACTGGTTGACGGGACAGAACTGCTGCTGCCTTTTCGCGTGCAGGGGAAGTTGAGATCCAAGAAGCCATCGAAATCATGCGTCAAATCCGACAGCATACTGAGGAGACGATGGGGAGTGATCACCGGTCCACAAGTAAGCCGAGGACGACCAGGGAGCTTTGTACAGTTATCGACAATCTTACCGCTGCTCTCCGCAACTGGGAGCTGCATAGCGATAAGATCGTCAGAGTTCGTACTTAGCTGAGACCTAGCGAGTCGCCCTCCGCGTTCGCGTTCATAGGATCTAGAGGAAAACGAGCCGCCTCCTTCTGAGTTTTCAAGGGAGAAGCTCTGGTAGCAGATGAGCCCTTGATAGTTTTCTGACACCCCGGTAGTGCTTAGGAGGAAACACATGTTTAGTCCACAGAACATCGGTTTGCAATGGTCACCCTTTTCTTGTGATTGCCTTCCGCAGACCATGCTCGCGTTGCATTAGGTCTGCTTCAAGCACATACGAAGGACTTCGTCCCTGCTGTCTCTGCCCTCCAAGAAGTAGGTCAATAAGAGCAGCCTTGGGAAGGGCGCTCCTTTTTTTGAAACCGCAGTATATCTTCAGAAGGCTGAAACGGTGAAGGCTAGCGAAACTAGTTTTTGTGACTTCGCTCGTTGGGGAAGCAGACATTAGCGTCAAAAGTAAATCATCCCACCGCACCCGATGATTCACCGTGTTGTGACAGATAGATGTCCCGCTCACGTGATGGCCCTTCCCTGATGCGCTCACTGTGGACCCAGGCCGAGAAAAGCCTCACACAATCTCTGGGGGAGACCCATCATTTGACCTTACAATGTCGAGATCAGCTGAAAGTAGTACTGAGCATGCACGTCAACCACCAAGAAGCTAAGCACAAGCGGCCTTTTTGACCGGAATAGCATCGCGGAGTAGCAGGTGATGCCCCAATGCCCGAGCGGAAACTCTGCAACAAGAAGGCTGGTGACACCTTGTATCTTAGCGACTCTGGCCTTCAGCCTCGCCTTAGTGGACGCAATTAACTAAAGGTACGAAGAAGAATCCTGCGACCGAGGTCAGTGCTGCACCGTCACTAGGGGAACGGCGGCTAAACTGGCAAGAGGGACCGGTGCACTGTGACCCTGTTGTCACCTCATTCTAAAGGCAACCCGAGCGAAAGGCGTACCGGCGGTGTCTTGTCGAATCAACCGCCGAGAGAGAAAGCAAAAGTTTGGCCTAGGCGGGCGTGCTTTTTTGCTGGGGCATACGGGCGCCGTCTGCCGCTGAAGCAAACAGCTCGGTGATTCTGTTTGGCGGCAGCTGGCGATGCGTGCCGGAGAATGGTATCGGAAGTACGTAGAAAAGTGAGAGTTAAGCCAGCTCTTGACGCCCGTGGCAGCCAGAAGGCGACACCGCATTCCAATAGGGCGCTGTTGGCCGAACTTGGAACATAGAGCTCCCTGGAATCTTGGCACATCAGTGGGCCAACCGACCTGAACTTACAGAATCGCGGCCGTTCAGCGGTACATCCGGTGTTTCAGTCGGCGTAATTAGGCCTTCTTTCTTGGAATCGAGCAACGCTGTCCTCGATAGGGTCTTTTTGCCGACAATGACCCACACACCTCGGCTTTATGGATCTGTCCATACTTCTCTTCTACGGACGCCCCACCAATGCCTCGGTAGCCCGCGTACGCACTGAGAACTATCGGATTCTTCCTCGGTCCTCGATATACAAACCGAGGATGAGAAAGCAAATGCGCGAAAACTAAGAATGAAAGCGTCAGATCGCGCATGTCACTTCGTCTGAAATGTGGCACGACATTGCGGCAGCACGCGCCTCTATCAAGACCCGCCGCTGCCTTGTTTCTCACGCGCTGAGGAGGCTTTGACGGAGCAGGGCACCGCTACGGACACACAGCAGCCAGTCGGAAGAATTGCAGAAGCTGTGGGGCAGAAAGGCTGCTATAGCTTGAGGCGTTCGTATAACTACCTTCTCAGGGAGGGGACTTTCCTCCGTTTTTGGCCGGGCGCAACGAGGCATCTCCTAACTTCGTCCTCGCTGCAGCGAAGAACGTCAGTGGCTGCGACTGTGGTGGCATCTCTGTGTTGGGATGGTCGGGAATGGTATGCAGAACGGGCTGCATGCGCGGCCTACTCTCCACCGGATGCTCGACCAAGAAACTCCAACTTTCGGTGACCTGGCCTGCTTGGATGAGCAAGTGATTTCGGTCTGTAGCATCCGTGACTTGGCTCCGGAATGCGCGGTGCGTAAACTAGAAGTACGCACCTGGTCTTAGCGTGCTGCCTGTCTCCCAGTAGTGACTTTTCATTTGCGGTGGAACCTCACTAGGATCGAAGTGCACCGGGCCCCGGAGACACGCGCAGCCGCCATCACACGAGGATCTCTTTTCAGGCTGGTCGGCCTTGCCACTCGCCAAACCGAGTGGCTTCACCTAGAATGAAGCGGCTCGAGCCAGCAGCTGGCGAGATGTCAGCCCGCTGGGAACAGTAGTGTTGCACGGCTTTGCTAACGCTAACGGAAGAGGCTTTGGGCTTCCAATATGGAGAGCAACGAGGCGCAGCAGCGCCACTTCAAAGAAGCTGGCTGGCTTCCAGGCCCCGAATCCGAAAGGAGAGGCAGCCAGGAAATTCGCATATATGATCGCTCGTTTTCTCGGCATAAAATACGAGTTCCCGGGGCGCGCTACGCCTGCAGGGGCGACTGCCCAGATATCCGTCGCTTGTTGGATTGCATTCTCTCTGACGCCTGCGAGCAAGAAGGAGGTGCCAATGAACAAGCAGGTCTGTGTAAGGACCTCGCTGGATTTTTCGGCTTCGAAAGAGAGCCACCACCCAGTGATCTCAGCTTCCTCGAGGATCTCATTGATGAAAGCTATCAGAGTCTCATCGCGGAGGACGTGGACGGAAAGGTGATTGGCTTTGCCGCACTTGGCCACTCTCCCCGCGTCTGTCCGGAGGAGCAACAGAACGAACAGGAGGGACTTTCGGGGTATATGTACAAGTGGCCCGAGTGGCTTTCTGCAACGTACTCGCCGGGAGCGGACTCCCGCCAGGCACCTTCCGCTGAAACTCCCCAGAAATCAGCCGACCACTCCGTTTCACTCCGGCAAAAACACAAGTTTGGCGGGGCTGCAAACCCGGTGATCCCTCAGGCAGACGGACCGGCGATCACTGCAAGCAACACGCTCTGGGTCAATTTTCTTGTGTATTCCTCTAGCGCCGCTAGCTCAGTCCTAGAAGCCATGATAGAAGCCATTTTCGCATCTGCCTTCGAGCTGCAACATCTGCTCATGTTCAACCGGTGAGCTATGGCACGGGGCAAATTCGAAGTAAACGTCGTGACACCGATGCAGACGTCTCCGATAGGCCAGCACTGGCCAGCACTCTCCTGCGCAGCCGGAGATCGCTTCCTGCCGAGACCTACCTATCGCTGTCCGTGCACTTCTGCAGGCAGCGCAAACCGAAGCAGATACGAATATTCTGGATACCTGAGTTAATCACTAATACACTGTTTTCTTCGGTTTCCGCGGTTCTGAGGGTGCCGTGTTGGCAACCGTTTCCCCTGACAGTGGACCGAGGTTCAACCAAAGCAGGCATCTTCTGTTCCCAGAGTGGTGATCATGCCGCAGCCGTGAACTTTGCAAGCGGCAGAAAGCTTCAGCAGGAGCGAGGGCAAGGGGAGGAAGAGCTGTATGGCTGACGGTCGCTCCGCATAACAAATTCCCCAAGCCACTTGCCCCTGCCTGCCAACCGGCTTTCCCAGAATGTAACAGCCAGGGCGACCTCGATGGTGTCTGCTTTCTTCCAGGTCTGAATATAGCAAGGTCCCGGCCTTACTTCCAAAACTACTGGACGCATTTTCGCCTCTCGGGGTTCCGGCGGAAAGTGGGGCGCAGACCCAGCATTCTGCCCAGCCCGCAGTGTTTTTCTGTTCCAGAGAAGGCTGGGTGAAGCCGCTGAAGATCAGGCGGGCGGAAGTGGAGGATTATGATGACCTTGTCAAAGTGTTTGATTCGCAAACTGAGCTTCGCTCTCAAGACTACGGGGAATTCTTTCTTGCAGAGCTGATCGGCGGTCAGGAAGAAACGCTGTCTCAGTCAGGCCGGAACAACAGCAATGAGTAGAGTATGCGGCTTAAACCCTTGAAGTGGTCACCAGCCTGCCGGTCTGCACTGCAGACCCGTCGTGCCCCTGCGTCATGCTAGCACTTCGTTGCAGCACCGTTCTAGTCACACGACCACAAGGACGGGCGTATCACAAAGGAAGGAAGTCCTTGTTTCAGTCCGGCGGTACAGAAAAGTGCTTTCGGCCAAGCGAGTTGACCGACACAATGAAAAGGTTGTAGCTGGAGAGCAAAGTGTCGTGAACAAGCCAGCTACCTGACGTGGTTTCTTCCTCAGGCCAGGATGAGAACAACAAGTGCCTGGCAGCCGAGGCGAATGGCTTTGCCGTCGGCCTTGCGGGCTTCACGGCAGATGTGGACATCAATCTGCTAAATAACTGCTTCGACCTGGAAAAATACGACTTTCTCGTCAACCCGGAATACATGGAGAAAATCAAAACCACGATGGTAAACCGGCTCGCGAGGACTGAGCTGCTGACGGACACATCCGCTGCACCTTCACAAGGCTCCTCGTCGGGGCCGAAGTGGAATGTCTATCACCTGATAAGGCAGGAGAAGAACGTGACCCCGCAGTCATCCCGCCTTACACATGAGTTACAATTCAATGATAGTGTAACGTCATCTCGCCTGTAAAGCTTTGATGGGCGGCGCCACTCCCCGACAACTGCCGGGGGGTATGCGTTCCTTCGGCTCGTTAGTGGTCAGCTGGTTGAATTTGCCAAGACACAGAAAAGACAGCAGAAAGCTTCTTGATCCGCCACCGCTACAGAAGGCAAACTGTCCAAACGGGAGTAGCCTCCAACACCAGCCGGACTGCCTGTCAGCGCCGCAGTACCTAGCTCATTCCTGCTCTGACTTCTTCGCAGCTCTTTATGAAGCACCGGGCAAGTCGAGCGTTTCAGGGAGTGGGCGGCCAAGGTGGTACGTCTGGCACAAGGTGCCCACAGTTTGGTGCACAAGAACACGGGACGAGAAGTGCCGCAGAAGAGGCGAAATAGAGCACGTCCCGGAATCGGCAGTCGCCTTCTCACAGAGGTGCCAGGACATGTCTTCAGGCGTGCTATGTCGAACCAAGAGCAGCACCTAGGACATCCCTTGTATTGTATCTTGCCGGTACTGTCGCGTACTCCTCTACTTCATTCACGGATAAGACGCACGCTGCCAGAACCCGGTCTTCATCTCGGCTTCATTAGCTGAGACTCCTGTCAAGGTACTCATGTTACCTTGAGTCCGCAATGTTTCGCCTTCGCAGAAACCTTAATCGGTCTGGACGTGGGAGACTTGCTCCAGGAGACCGTGAAGAGAATCCCTGGTAAGGCTTTTCAATCTCTTGGTCCTTTCCTGGAGTTCCATCGCGATCGAGCTCGCCCCAGGTGATGGGATCGGGGGGCCACCAGAAAAACAAGGCTCGGAGACGAGACGGCAGCCACACCGCGGTGCATCGGCTCCGATCACTAGTTCATCGGCCAGTTAGTGCAAGCTCTTTGATAGGAGAGAGGAAATTGCAACCTTTAAGAGAGGCGCTTGCCTTCTTCAAACTTTTCTTGGCGGAGTGAAGGTACCTAAGAAGTGGAACACACAAGTATCGACGGCCTGTCTCTTAGCTGGGCAACTCCGAGTTGCGTCAGTTTGCAATTTTCGTTTCTGGGTGGCGGCAACCCCACAGGCGGCTACAACTCGCTCTTCGGGAGTGTTCACCTCAACGATGATGGTCTGATGCCTGTCCTGAGTTTATTCCATGCATTGAAGAAGGTGAGTGATTTCCCAGGGGGTTACGGGTGCGACGGGGGTTCCCAACATGTCGACTCAGTAAGAGGGACAACTCATACGCCGGAAGGGCCTCCCTTCGCGCGACATTGGATATTGCCTGGGACAGAATCGTTGTCCTGTCACAGGCGCCTGACTGGAGGAACTCGGGCGATGACTGCGACACCCAAACGCATAGGAGACCATTCCACTCAGCAGAGCTTGCGCGTAGACCAGAAGCGTAGGAGAAATTAAAAACCTGAGATCTTGGAAGCAGCCGGGGCGAGACGAGCTACACGGCGAAACGAGCAACCGACTGCAGGGCCCGGGGCGGGTTGCTTCAGCCTACTGTTAGGCTGCATGTACTCCTGTGTTCTAGAACA
>NW_027153298.1:26748-36507 GCF_002600585.1 Cystoisospora suis
CCGATGAGGGGCGAGGGTCTCGGCCGAACAGCTTTCTGTCTAGCAAAAGTGTCGCAGGCACAGAATTGTGCGTGTACATCCCCCTGGTCGACCGGGTCAGAATCCACTGCACTGTGGCCGCCGTAGACAGACTTAGCTGCCGCCTAGGAGCAGAATTACCGCACTCCGTAAGTTAGCCCATGAGTGACTCCTTTTCGCGGCTTGTAGACTTCTCTGATAATTCAGTACATGCGTTTTGGTAATCGGTTACGTCAATCGAGACGAGCACTTCTCTAATGTGTAGTTGAGGACCTTCTGCTGATCTAGGGTGAAGAGGTCGGACGAGCCAGGTTTTTTTCTGACTAGGCTGCCGTTTGCGTTGATGGCTGAGCCACTGCTCACGAAACGTCCGGTAGCATCTCGTCCGACCCGCTCGCACAGTTCATTGCAGTCTGGGCCACGTTTGTTCCGATCAGCGCCAGCGACTGGCTTCTTTCCTTCTCGAGAAATGGGACCTCATAACAACCATTTTCACCAAGCCCGCCTCGAATCCTGGTGCTACAAGCTACGTGGATCTCACGCAACCTCGACAGGGCAGGAACTCCAGTATCGGCCACTTCGGATCAATATCCTACGGCAAGACTCAACGGCGCTCTTCCGTCGCCATGTCTGACAGGAGACGGAGTACTCGGGCATCAGGTAGGCAGCCCCTACTATGACTTCTCCCGCTAACGAGGCAGCTGGTGCTGCTTAAAGTGATGATCTTCAGACCATAACTTGTGCATGTGTGTTAACCTGCTTCCACGGAGTGACAATCTCGTGTACCCCCAAGTGACACGGGAAAATACGGCTTAAGCGAGATGATTCTTGGTACTTCTCGGTCTGTTCTGCCGCATCTCTGTGCAGTCGGTCCAGACGGCGGACTTTACGATATGGACCGAGAGTTTATCGACTCAACTACGAAGGTGTATCAGTTGTGGGAGCTGCTACTTAACCACTCAGAAATCCAGTTGGAGCCTGTAAGTGGCGGTGCTCGTTACGGGTGACCGGGCTGCCGCCTAGAGATATCAGCTGTCCGGGTCTTCCCACGACTCCCCAAAGACAAAGCCCCTGCCAGTGCACAGCAGCACAGTCTTCACAGCCACATCAGACCAAGAAGAGCTTGCCTCCTCCAAGGCCGTGCAGGGAACCCGTCTGGTTGTGGCGACTCGGAGTTGTGTCGAAGCTGTAACGGTCTGCGGTAGGCTCCTGCGAGCATGAGTAGGACCACACTCAAGCCGGGCTTCTCCAAGAACATTGCATATGCTGCCGACCTCTCGTCGAGCTTTGACAAAGCCATTGCAGCTGAACGGTCCTCGTCGGAAATTGTAGCGGCATTCAGCGCTTTTTCCTTGCGTGCCCCGAAAGTGCTGTAGCAAGGCAAGCAGACCTGAACAGCGCTTCTGGGCCGGCAACCGGCTGCTGTCAGATTTCTCGCAGCTTAAGGATCGGAAACGCCTTACCAGTAGATCTGCATCCAAGCCACAGGAGCTTTTGCTGTAAGAAAAGAGCCTTTTTTTTGTTTAAAAGGCTCGGGGAGACAGAGGAAGATCTCCTGTGTTGCTGTTAGCGCGATCCCAGGTATGTCTGGATTGCTGTTCTATAGGAACAAGTGTCAACAGTCCTACTGGCCCTTCACTGGTGGGGAGATGTGGTTATCTCGCATCCCATGGGTGAAATTCCAAAAGAAAAGCTGAAGGTGAGACCCGAAGTAGTTGTTTCATTGCAGTCGTATTTCAGATCTATGTACGTAACGAGAGTTCCTTGCAAGTGTGCACGCGATCCCAAAACGCCAAGCGAGCACACGTCTCCTCTTCTGTGTTCTCAACACCTGCACGATCTGAAGTGAGACGCCGGTCAACTAGCACGGTAGTCTGCAGCCGGCTATCTCAAGCCGAATGATCAGGTCCCGGGGCCGCTTGTCATCGCCCTAGTATCGACTGCTGCTGATCGTCACCAACTCGAAGCTCAGCCTGATCCCTACAGCCCTTCTGCGAGTGCTGTCGGAGCTCATGTATCGGCATCCTTGCACCGTGTCATAAACCCTCATTCGGCTGTAGAGCACAGACGTATGTAACCGTGTCACCCCGTATATGATTTCTGGTGCACCTTCGGTGACGGGCATCCAGACTGTAGAGCGAGGTCGCCTTTGGTACGTCCAGCTGTCCTTCTTAGTTAAAAGAGACCAAGAAGCTCAAAGACCTCCTCCTGTGAAAACTACCAGCCTACTCTGGCAGCTCCGTCAGGGTCGATGGGGGACGCACATCGCCGCCCGTCCTGATTCTGGAGCTGTCTGCTTGTTCACTTGGTTTGCTGCTATTCAGAGTGCGCTTCAGCGCCTCTCTCGCGCAGCTCTGGAGCACTTCGCTATCACCTACAACACTCCAGGATGGCTACAGAAGTTGCCTACAGAGCATAAGAACGCCTTTGCCATAAATGTGTTCGGACTGGAGAAACAGGTAAACTTTTTTGCGGCCTTCGTCTCTTTTCTTCCATGCTTTATCGTGTCAGTAGGCATGTCATCAACGAGTCTCCTGGTAACAAGTGATTTCGTAGATCGCAGCGCGTAGGCGTCCCAGCTGGTTCACAGGAAGTTCGCCTCAAATGCGAACCTGGCCCCGATTCGCTAGGAAATCCAACTCTCCAGCAGCTACGTGGTTGCCTCTTACCTACTCCAGATTTCAGCGAAGGCGACTTGGTGGCATTCTGTACGTATCTCCAGATACGAGCAACGGGGCTGGTCACACGACGGGTTCGTCTGTTTGCTCTTCCTTTTGTCTCCTTTATTCAGTGGCATTCGCAGGCGCTGGAGCTGATCCTACCGGCATTCTCTGTGTTCAAAGAGAAGGACTACTGTCTGATCCTACAGCCGCCCTCGGCGCCCGTGCTTCCTTTTATGCGCTACTTCAGCGCAGAAAAGAAGAAACCGAAGAGCTCTTTTAGCCAACTCCTCTTTGTTCTGCACAGGCAGGCTCTTCTTGTCACTCCTCTCTTCAGGTGCGTCCCTGGTCGGCAGAGCTCCATGTAGGGAAATAGTAGATTAGTGAGCCCGAGCGTATGGCAGTACCAGCAACAAAATGTGCGTACTAGCCCCGAGACGACAGCAGCCAAAAGCCCTAAAACTGTCACATCACCCACTGTTTGACACTGTCCTTGTACGCCCAGCAGAAGCGTTTCGAGCCGTTTCGCTTTTTTTCTGTTAGGCCTCTACGTGAATCTGACACGGTAGCAGTTACGGAGAAGGCAGCAGCGGTCGGTGTCAGACTTAGCCAGGAGGCTCTCGACAATGCCGTGGAAGATGCCGACAACGCCACTGAGGTGTCCAGCGGGTCCGGTGATCAAGACGTGACCGAGTCGGAAGCATCCTCGCAGCCAGACAACGACGGCAGCGACGGACGCTCGAACTCAGGTAAGAAGAAGTCAAAGGGTCTATTCGTCTTGGCTTAGCGTCGGGCTTTCGTGCTAGCTTGGAGGCGCGGCGCAACTCCTTCCGGCTCACATCGAGTCTATAGTGACATGCACACCCCTGCAATACAGGAAAACAGCCGCTTGTGGGAGACACCCTACTTAGATGACTGTACGGGCACAAAACGCACCCCGCGAACCACGGGGCGCGAGTGATCCCGAAGGAAGTCAGGGCTGTCTGCAAGCCTATTCCCTAGATTCTCGTCACTCGTGGATCGGCGTGCAAAACGACGCGAGCGCAGCCCGTCAAACGGATGTGCCCCCCGACTACGCATAGCCCCATTTTATAAGCCTGGGAGAAGAGATTCTGCGGATACTGTTTGTGTGGCCAAGGACACATAGTCTACACTTCTTGAGTGCGGAAGGAAGCCCACGCCTAGCGACTCCATCGCAGTACATCGATCTCGTTCTGTCCGCTGAGCAACGAGCTTCGGTCTCGCACACTTAGCTTGCTAGCCCCTCCCTGCCCTCAGTGACATTCATTGCCCGTCTATGATCTTGCTTTCCGGTCGATACTGCGTGGCAGACAGGTCGTCGGAGGCACCTGCCTCGCAAGAAAGCTATGTATCCGACCAACCGGCGGATCACTTCGTTGTAGTTGGGACCGTGTCTGAAGAAGTTGTGGCGATTGCCGAGGTCCGGTCCATCGATGCCGCAGAACTGAAAGACCTTCTACTCAAATACCACCTTGAGCCGTATCTCTTACATGGACAGAGACGAAAGCAGCAGGAGGTTCGAGATTTGCTGGAGGAACGCCGAGAACGACGAGAAGCTAAACGGAAGCTAAGACGACTCGTTGTTGCACCCATCGAAGAAATCGAACAGGATGAACAAATTGACGACAAACTGAACTATGATGCGTTTGGAGGGCATGCGGTTCTTAGTATCTGTCTGATCGATGCCTCCTTCCAATTCTATGTGCCACTGCTTCTGAGAGAAGTGATGAGGTAAATGTCAGCTAATCATTGTAAACGCAAAGTAGTGAGCCCTTGTCTCTCTGCCGCCGAACAATTCCGGGTGGATGCGTTTAGTTTGCTCCCTGAGACCCGGTTCATCATGCCACCAAAGAAGCCGGTGTACACACCTATTCGTACTGTGCTGCAAGCAAGGCACAGCTGCATTGACGCCAAGAGACAACAGAGCTCCAAGTTAAGACACTCCGAGTTGGAAGTCTGTCGGGGCCTTCGTCTCATTACTCAGGAATGCCGCTTGTCTTCTCTTGTCTAAGGTGAGTCATCCGCACTACTAACTGGGAAACCACCACGTTCACATATGCTATGCTGTCCATGCTTATCCACCAGGCTGGCGGGGGCGAAGCTGCTGCACACGGTCATCGAGCCAACCGGCCCAGCTTCGTCAGCTTTTTATCACTTCTTTCCTGTCAAGCCAAAGGCTGTATCTGCTATTAAATATCTCGATGCGATTTCCCCGCACCATGGATACTTTGCTAGCGCGGACGGAGGCGGCAGTAGCAGCTCCCCGGATGGCATGCCAGGGCCTGAGAGGATCACAGCCTCGATCATAAAACGAAGAGCTACGGTGCAGGAGGCTCTTCAGCACTTCGAAATACATGAGGCAAGTCTTATAAGAAGAACAGAAAAGCGGGAAGTAGCTCACATTGAAAGAGTTTTACCTTGCTTCTTGCCAGAAAGCACCACGCCCGCGGAGTCATCGACGTAGGAAGGCAGGCGGGCGTACCGCGCAGACTCTCTGGGACCCCTACCTTCATCTCCGCGGTGTTCCATTGCTGCCCTTGGTGACGTGTTTCAACCTCGTACTTCCTGTAAGGTACCACTAACACCGCTGTGTAAGAACAGAATGCGAATGTTACAGCATAACGCGACCCCGTCTTCCCTTTGTTTGAGTCGCGGGAGGCGCCAACGAAAAAAGCTGTAAGGAAAATCAACGGGGCCTTCCGCTAAACCCAGATTGAACGCACGTTCCTGGACGCAACGTCGTAAGTAGAGCACGGCAGGCACTTTACACGTACTGTTTGCAGGTCTTCTTCTGGACAGGCCTTGCATTGAATTGAGAGGTGTGTCAGGAAGAAATAGATCGCAGCCTCAAGGAGTTAGTTCTCCCGCTCGAGGAAATATGTAACTTACAGGAGCTACCATTGATGAGTCAGTGGTTACCCGAACCCACTCAAGCTGCAGAGAGAGACCCCGCAGGACGTCTAGCAGACTGGCCATACAGCGAGGCTTGGGGGGGGTCCTTACTATTCACAAGACTTCATGATTTCCTTGCTTTGCTTATTACGAGAGGACAGGATCAGGATCTTTTCATCTTTCAATGTAGGGGCGAGGTGCGTGTCTCTTCATTATTCGTAGGCATTAAGCCGCTTCATCTGCAGACCCTCGTTTCTGTCATCGTACACCTTCACATTCTTCCATCGGATTGTCGTCGTCGGCTTCTCTTCAACGGCGTATTCCTTCCTTAAAAACCTTCTCTTTGCCAACCGGGGATTTCTCTTTAAGGATGTCACCCTTCTTGCTCCCGGTGGACTTCCGTGAGCCGTATTCGATACATACTCTACACATGACAGGGGCGGTGAAGCACCGGGTATCGGAAGTGCCTACCTAAGTAGATCGGACCTCACAGTTATAGAAGAGGCTGTTCTTCTACTCACACTCGTGCCCATAGATGGCACTTCATTTTCTCCTCCTTTTTCAAAGTCCCTGAGCTGAAGTTCTAAGTGTTTGATGACTCTTGCGTTGCTTCGATACTCTTTAGCTTAGTCTTTAGTTCTCTCCTGTAATGCACGCACACAGCGGAGATTCGCTTTCTCGATGGAGAGAGAGACTACTTCAATTTCTAGCGTGTCTCAATCTCTACAGTCTCTCCTTGACGCAAGACAGCTTGTCTCTCATACGGCGCGGTGCTCTGTCTGCCGCTGACCCGTCCAGGGAAATGAATACTAATAGTAATGACGGGCACCATACATACTATGAAGGTAGAAAGAGAAAATTTTCTGTTGCCTTTCCAGATGAGGCAACTTGATGATACCAATCTCTCTCTTTTATCAGTTTTTCGTCGTCGTATTCCTCTTAGCCATTCTGATCGTCAGTCATTAAAGAGGCTTGCCGCAAACGGGAGGAATCTATCGCATCAGAAGAATCCTGTTTTCTTCTTTTCCTTATCCTTCTCCATTCATGCTTCCCATGATCTACGTTTCTCTCTTGTTGCAATTTGGATGTGTGCCTATCTGTCTGTATCTCTTTCTTTCTTCTTAGACTGATCAACCATGAAGCAAAACCTCTTCTTTCTCAAAGCACGACAGACTACGACGAGCCGTCAGAAATACGGTAGGTCACCTCGATACACACACACACAGACATTCGCATTTCTCTTCTACTCTTCATCTTCTTTCCTCTTCTCCTCATCTGGCGACTTCTTCATCCTTTAGCGTCGTCATCCACCCTATCTGAAACACCTGGCTTACAGCAGAAGAGAAGAGAAGAGATCATTCTTCTTTCTCTCTCTTACGGGACAAGCAGACACGATAGTCAAACCTATGTCAAAGGAAGGCTTGGAAAAAGCGCCTTTCACTCCAAGCTTTCTCCTACGAAGACACACCCCTATTTAAAGTTGTCATCTTGTTATCTCAAAAAGAAAATCTCAGTCCTCCGGGTGTCTGTAAAGTGTAGAGGGAAGAAACTGCTAGAGCAGTGGATGTTGGCTCGGCTCTTTCTCGAGTTTTAAGACTGACACGACTTAAGAGACGCTTTTCTTTGCAAGAAAGAGAGAGAAATCAGAATCGATCTTTGCATAGATCTCCCGACTCCTTTTCCATTGAGAGCTGTCGATCGTGTGGATCTTCTCAAACATGCACCATAGGCTTGCGTTGTTTGACAGGGGGAGTTGCACTTCTTCACACCGTAGCCGTAAAGATGAAGACACATCGGATATACAAGCTAGACATTCATCGTACATATGTAAACGTATGTTCCCTTTCACTGTATTCTTCTTCTTTTTCTTGGAGTATTTCTTCTCTCCTTTCTTTCTTTGAGATGTTTAGACGCTTCGAAAGAAAGACTTTCTAAGTCCTCTCATCTTCCCTCTTTTCTTTCCTTTCTCTCGTGATTTAATCCATTCTCCCATTCTCTGTCTCTCTCATTCTCACCTTCTCTTCTTCTACTCTCTTTCAGACGTCTTCTGATTGATCTTCGTGTCCGGGTCGTTGACCGCCGAATCACGCGTATCGATCGAAAGCGTAAAGTGATCTATCTAGATGGAGGTCGACGGCCTCATCTTTTAAAACCTACCAGTGGTGGAGCTCATGCTTCTTCCTCTCATGAAAAAACAGCTTCTTCTTCCTCTCCAAATTTCATGGCTGACTATTCTTCGTCCCATTCTTCTCTTCCATATTCTTATGGGGGAGGAGGGCAAGGAGCACCGGGCTGCTTCGGACTTTCTCGCAATGGCCTAAGAGATGATCGTCTCGGAAGAGCAGAAGCAGGAGGAGGAGGAGAAACTGGTGACTCTTTCTTCTCTGGTGTTCTTCTTCCCTATGATTTTCTTATCCTGGCTACAGGTATGCAAGATTCATCTCTTCAAGAGATAGGTGTACGTAGTTGGGGCCTAGACGATGTTCATGATTTATGTGAGGAATCTTCTTCTTCTTCTTCCGCTCTGTCCATGTGGACGAACACGCCCGGAGTAGTAGGAGGCCCTGCTACGACGACAAGAGGAGGAATGGGGGGGAAAATAGACCAAAGTAATGGGGGGGGGGCTGGGGGAGGAGGTGTAGATACACCCGGACAACGAGGAATAGCAGGGGGGGGCGGGAAAAGTATAACGGCCGCTAGTAGTAGTAGTGCGAATGCAGGAAGTCCAGGAGGTAAAGATCTCAGTAGTAATGGGACAGGAGGAATAAGAGGAGGAGGAGGAGGAGCAGTGGGTGGGAGAGGATCTTATCATTCAGGGGGAGAGATAACAGCTTGTGGATTAGGAAGTGTTTCTTCTTCATCTTCATCATCCTCTGTTGCTAGAAGGAAAGTTGATGGATGTATATCTTCAGCAGATCCACGGCTTCATGATCTCCTAGATGAAAAAGGTATGTGGAGACAAACAGAGAGGAAAGAAAAGAGAAGGAAATGAGAAGGAGAGAGACAAAGAAAGAAGGATAGATGATCACGCTCTATTCACTCAGGGGGGAGAACAAGAGAGGAGAGACGGGAGGAGACAAGGAAGTTGCAAGTTATGCTTTTGTGTATGTAGGGATAAACAGATGCATCTGGTTGCTCTCGTGCATTCTCTCCCCTTAATCTAGGTGTAGATCTATATATGCCAATCTGCTTCGAAGCTTTCATAGACATATCTATATCCATCTACCTACATATATGTGCATAGGTATACGAATATACATACATATATGTGTGTGTATATGTATGTACACAAATCTATATGTATATATATGTAGAGAGAGAGATTAGGAGGCCTCTCTCTGTCTCCTTCACACAATACCCCCAGCTGTACATACACCACCCGCCGGTTCCTATATTCGTTCACATTTTGCCGAGCTGAAGCTGTTTGATCTCTTGAAGATCTTCTCTCGACCTAAGGAAAAATGTAAACATCGATGACTTTTCTGCTAAGAGGAAGCACGTCTTTTCTTTGCTTCTCCCTCTCTCTTCTGGATTGTCTCTTTTCCTCTGGTTTATCTCTTCTTCCTCTTCCTCTTCTTCTCCTTGTATGGACTACTACTGTAGGGCCATATTTGGTGCCTCTTCGATGGAATCCCCTCACTTCAGCAGTTGTGTACGGGAGGTCTTTAGATGCTTACTGCCTCGTCCACGCCCTTCTCCATCGAGACGTCCCCGCACAGAAGATCACTCTCGTCTTACCACCAAGGTAACAATACTGAATCTAAAGAAAGAAAGAGACAGAAAGAGTGGGAAAGAAAGAGAAAGAAAGAGCGAGAGAGAAAAGGGAGAAGGACAACAACCTTTTCTTTGTATCCCCACGTATATTTTACGGAGGGTCCTATACAGAGAGATACAGTTGCCATTGCCCCGTGCGATACATGTCTATATACCCGTATATGCGTATGTATATATATACATATATGTAGATAGTATCTGTCTCGCTCTGTACGTATATATGTTTGCATGTATGTGCTTATGAGCAGGTGCAAGATGACGTTTTCTTGTCTTCTTCTCAGCACGTGTATGTACACCCACACATGTACACAAACCTCTACATACATACCTCTCTACACGTAACCAACCACGTCTATTCTAGATAGATAGACAGATAGGGAGATTGAAGAAAGAT
>NW_027153299.1:0-260 GCF_002600585.1 Cystoisospora suis
AAAGACCTTTCAAGTGCTCTAGACACAAAAGAAAAGGAAATTACACTAAGTTCGCAACCTAGCTAAGCCAAGCGCAGCAAGCGAACGACCCGGCCGCGCAACCCGCGCCCCAGCATGAGAGGTCAAGGACCGGAAAATGTTTAAAGGTAGCACCTTTCCAGGATTAAGGCTTCTAGGGAAGCCTAACTTGTATAATTGAAGTCGTAGACCTCGTTAAAAGAGGGGAAGATCCCCAGATTTAGCCCAGAAGGGGCAATGGG
>NW_027153299.1:799-989 GCF_002600585.1 Cystoisospora suis
GATCGATGCTCAGAGCGATCTGCACGGCCGACCGGGGAACCTAGCGGTCCCCTCGGGACTAGCGCGGCCCGAATAATAGCCGCCGGCCTGATCAGAGGCCAACCTGGAGGCGTAGATCCGAGAAGGGGTTTAGCCGGCCCGAGTTATCCAAACTGCAAGTCGGTTAGAGGCAGGAAGGGCCCCAAGGGAG
>NW_027153300.1:0-225 GCF_002600585.1 Cystoisospora suis
ACTCAACTCTCTCTCCTTCACGCAACTTGGCTCTTTCTCTCTTGCGCAACTCAACCCTCACTCCTTTACACCGTTTAACTCTCCTTCCTTTACCGGAGTCCACTCGCAACTCAACTCTCTTCCCTTTACGCAGCGCAACTCTCTCTCCTCTATGCGGCTCCACACTCTCTCCTTTACGCCCCTCGGCTCTCTTTGTTCGAGGTAGCTCCACTTTCTTTTCTTTAC
>NW_027153301.1:0-5703 GCF_002600585.1 Cystoisospora suis
ATATATATATATATGTATCCACATAGATACATACATACATACCCCTACATATGCATATATATACCCGAAGTCACATATATATATATATACATGTGGATATACAGATACGTCAACATACATTTGTATGTAGCTATTCATGTGTTGTTCTTTCTTTCTTCTTCTTCTTCTTGTCTATTCTTTCTTTCTTACCTCTAGGAATGTGAAAGCGTCCTTAAGTTCATTCGCTAAAGAAGACAAAGAGTGAAGGGGGGGTGTCTGCTTTTCTCCTTCTTCAGCTATCGATTGAAGCGTCCTAGGCTTCTTCCCAAGTCGATCCTCAGCTTCGAGTTTCGGAGGGAGGACAGCTAGCTGCGCATAGCTAGCTGGGAATTTCATGAAGGTCTCGAGTGCATCTTGGGAGGTGAAGGTCCAGTATCGAGAGTCATAAGATACCAGAAGCGTCGATGCATTGCCCTTCAAATACTTCTTCTCCTCCACTGCAGAAAAGCAAAAGAAACAAGAGAAAAGAAAAGAAAAGAAGAAAAAGAAAGAATAAAAGAAAAAAGAAGAGAATCGACAAAGGGGGGGAGAAGGTGACTTTTCTCGTTAAGCCCGCCCCACTATGTCTGCTAGACGTGTGTTGCTCTAGGCGTAAGATCGACACATGCCTACTATTACCACCTAGACAGATCTATTGAATATGCCAGTCTAAAGGCCCACAGATCAGAGATGTCTCTACAGAATACACATATAAAGAAAAAGAGAGAGAGAAAGACAACACCCTAATATAGTTCAAAGAGTACGATGGACTAACTACATACTGTCACCCCAGCTACTAGACCAGATCTAATCTACCTTTCTATCCACCTTTACTAAATCTATCTATCTTTAATCTATCTATCTATCTTTAATCTACCCATCTATCTTTAAACTAGCTTGAATCTATCTTTAATCTATCTATTGCTCCCTACGTATAGTCTACATAGATGCTTGTATGGATCTAAACTCATACGGACATACGTGTCTATACCGGCTATACCAGTCTGCCTGTCTGTCTATCTTTATCTAGCTATTTACATACATATACACTTATATATATATATATACATATTTAGAGACTGTCTACCTACCTGCCTGTCTACTATCTCTCCATACATGGATATACATACATACATATATCTATATACAGAGAGAGAGTAAGGTGAGACTCCACAAGTATATAGTTCGTCTTCAGAATTGCTACCTCTATATACACACATATAGACATGTATATACATGCATATAGTGCATGCATATATATATAAATATATATATATATATATATATAGTGCATGTGTTAACTTACCTAGTGCAACAGGGCAGTATCCATTGATGGAGAGATCTAGGGGAGAAGAAGAAGAGAGAAGGTGCGATATTTCAAGTAGAGTTAACCTTCGTGGAAGCGTTTCAGGTATCGCCTCGCGTAGGTAGACATCTGGACTCTTCAAAAAGACCTTAACAAAGAAAAGAGACAAGCACCAAGAGAAAGACATAGAGAAGAATACAAAGTAGATAGAGAAGAGCCAAAGAGAGAGATAGACAGATTAAAGATAGATAGAAAGGCTGGAGATAGATCTGTACAGTGCGGTACGTGTATGTATCATGCTTCTCTCTCTCTCTCTGTGTGTGTATCTGTATAGGTTCTTCTCTCTTTCTTTGCATTGAAGGATCTATTACTAGATCTTTTCATGTAGAGATAGACAGAACGAAGTAAAAGAGAGATCAAAAGTAAGGAGAGACACGAAGGTGTCTGCTAGCTAGGACAAGATACAAAGACTTTTTCTCTCTCTTTTCTCTTCTAGTGAAGGAAGAATGTTCGTCTCCGTCTTACCTCTAGGTGAGTCCGTGTGCAGCAGAGATAGACTTTTTCTTGGTAGTCCACTTGATACACAAAAATCCCTCCCGCCTCCACTAACGACCCCTGCATGCATGCAACAATGCATGCAAAGATGCATGCAAAGAGAGAGACAACACACACACACACACACAAAGAAGAAGAAGAAAGAGAGATTTCTCGGATATCTATATATGTATGGTGTAAGTATTAATTTAGGTAGATAGTTCGATAAGATGGGGAAGAAAAATTACAAGACGAGAAGGCGGGAGAAAAGGTAGGAAAAGAAAGAAAAGAAATTCTCCACATACCCATCGATTTAGGCTAGTAGTAATAGTAATAGGGATAGTAGGAGTAGTACTGGAATAGGAGATATGCTTAGGATGAGTAGGGACATAGAATAGTGAGAGACCTTCTCTCTTCTTCTTCTTCTTTTCTCTCTCTCGCTGCTTTGTTGGTCGTCACTCTCTGCGTTTCTCATCATCCAAAGCACAGGAAGAAAGAAAGCTAGCTTCTACCCACTTCCCTTTTCACTTATTCCACAGAGAGTTGATATAAGGGAGACAGATATCTATATTTATATAGAGAGATATAGATTAAAGATAGATAGATTAAAGATAGATAGATTAAAGATAGATAGATTAAAGATAGATAGATTAAAGATAGATAGATAGATTAAAGATAGATAGATAGATTAAAGATAGATAGATAGATAGGTACATGTATAGTGTGTCATATACACCTAACATACATACGAACCGCCTATAGATACATCTCCTCTCTTTCTCTCTCTACACGCGCGGTATATACGAGTTAGGTCTATCCAAAGATACATAGGTCTGTAAGTGCAGGTATGTATGTGTGTATACGATGTATGAGATACGTGACAGGTAGGCGGAGTCTTGTCTTACATGTATAGTCCAGCATACAGGGCAGTAGGTAGAAAATTCTGTCGAGGTCAACCTTAGAGTCTTTCTGCGATTCCTTCCAAGCAAGAAAGAATGGCAAGCCTTCCCCTCTGCTTTTCTTCTTAAATAAGAATGCTTGCGATGTACAAAACTCTACAAGAGAAATTAAAGAAAAAGGAAAAGAAAGAGGAGCATGCAGCAAAGGTGCAGAGAGGGGCATGCAAACACACTGGAAAAAGAGAAAGGAAAAGACGACAAAGAAGAAAAATACTCTTCTCTCTCATTCCCAACATATACATCTTCTTCATCTTTCAATCCATTCACTACATGCATGCATGCACTCATATCTATCCATATACATATCATATATATATATATATGTAGAGAGAGATAGATGATCTAGTAAATAGGAGTGTAGTAGACGTCAATTTAAGGGTAGAAAAGGTCCTCCTAAGCAAATCGCTTAGGTAGATCGGTACTACGCACTAAAGAAATAGAGATATAGAGATATATATAGAGACAGAGAGACAGAGATGTGGATCTCTCGATTAATCTACGTTGATAGACTCTTTCTCCGTCCCCTCACGTCTACGGACTTGTTTATTTATATACATGCATATATCTACACTTCCTATCTCTCTGCATGCACATCTATATATCTATCTATATATATCTTCGTATATAGGTATATATGTACATGCGTAGATAGAGGACGTGTTCGGAAGGAAGAGAGAGAAGGAGTAGATTTGTATGTATAGAGGGAGATAGATTTACATAGCGATCCAACATTTCTATAGACTAGATGCGAAAAAAGAGATAGATCTCTATGCTCCATCTCTCGAGCTTTATGTCGAGTAAGAAATATAGAGGAGAAGAAGAAGAAAGAAAATTTCCTTTCCTCTTCTTCTCTGTCTCGTGTTTCTTTCCTTTGGAGGGATAAGAGACGGGGCGGCAAAGACGAAAGAGAGACACGAAAAGAAAGAGAGAAAGAATGACGAAGATGCAAGACAGAGAAAGACCGTTTGTGCTGCCTGTCTCTCTTCATGACCTTCTTCTTTTTCTTCTTCTGTGTCTTACGAGGATTTCTTTTCTTGCAATCTCAAACTGCTCCCATACAGACTTCTCTGAAGGAATTAAACTTAAAGACAAAAAGACAAAAAGAAAGAAAAGAAAATAGAAAGAGAGAAGGAGAAGGGAAGAGCAGAGAAGAAGAGATAGATATAGACGGAAGAAGAAGACGAGGTCGTGGGTATACACTTCATTCACATTCTCATACTTATAGGAGAAGCCCTAGGAGATGATAGAGAGAAAGAAAGAGATCGAGAGAAAGATAAATAAGAAAATGAAGAAGATAGAGGAGAAAAAGAAGAAGAAGGAAGCATTCTTCTTAACAGCATTCTAATGAGACTAGCAATAGAGAGGAGGCTTAGCAGCAATTTCTCTACAAGCGGCATGAGAGAAGAGCACCACTCTTCATACGAATCATTATACCAGTCCTTCTTTCTCTTCACCCTGCCTTCTCTTTCTCTCTTTCTCTTCTTTTTCTTTTTCTTTGTTTCTTTTTGTCCCTTCAGCACAACATGAAAAGAGATAAGTGCTTACGGTCAGAAGAGAAAAAGGCATACAAATCTAAAAGAAGAAGAAGAAAAGATCTCCTTTCACAAATGGCTAAGTATAACAAGGGGCATGCCGTCACCCACCTTCTTTAATCTATCCACATACACACATATATATATATACATATATGAGTGTGTAATATATATATATATATATATGTAGAGAGAGGGAGGGAATGGACGTGTTGGGAGGTCGGTGTGTCTTAATGAGAAGAAGAAAGCCTTGAGATATATATATATATATATATAGATTTATATATATATATATATATATAGATTTATATTTATATCAAGCATCGTGAAGATGGAGAAGAATAAGTAGACTGCAATAGTTCCTATTCTTTTTGTTATGACTACTATGGTAGCTAGCTGGCTAGCTGGCTAGCTAGCCACTTCAGGCTTGATCCAGTAGAAAGATAGGGAGATTTTGCCAGACACGAGATGTCTACAGAAGGTAAGAAACTAGACAGAAAAGCAAGCAGAGAAATACAGACAACACATGCATGTATACAACGATATACCTAGCTAGACATCTATACATATATAGATAGATAGATAGATGAAGAGAGAGAAAGATATAAATAGGCACATATATATATCTATATATATAATAGAAAGAGAGGGAGATAGATATAGATCGATAGATAGATTGAAGATAGATGATAGATTGCCCTGCATGCATTGGTGGCAGTAGAGATAGAGGTGGTAAGGAATTAAATTAAATCAGTATCTTTCTAGCTTCTTCTCTCTGTGTAGATCTCTCTACATATGTAGAAGAGATATAGGAGTAGTCTGAGAGAGATCAAGATAGAACAAGATAGACAGAGAGAGAAAGAAAGATAGATAGATAGATGGAGGGAGAAAGAAGTAGATATGAGAAGAGAGAGAGAGAGAGAGGAGAATCTTTTTCTGTCTATCATACATGACATTATTGTACGTATGGGAGTAATAGGATTGTATGGACGGGAGATCGCGTTGATACTCTCGCCACGTCCGGTCGTGGCAAGCTAACGTCCTCTGCACGTCTCTCTCATCTCCGCAGTAGAAATCTACACATACACATGACAGAGACAGAAGAAGAATGAAGAGCTACAAAGCAAAGAAAGAAAGAAACAAACACAACACCTTTCTTTCTTTCTTTCTCTCGATCATTGCCAACTAACGCTCTCTTCTTCTTCTTCTTTTCTCTCTATCTCCCTTTCTATCTCTCACTCTCTCTCTCCTATCTTCTCGCTGTAGACGTACATCTCTATCTATCTATCTCTCTTTAATCTATCTATCTATCTCTCTTTAATCTATCTATCTATCTTTAATCTATCTGTCTTTA
>NW_027153301.1:5842-49310 GCF_002600585.1 Cystoisospora suis
TCTCTCTCTCTCTCGCTCCCTCCTTTGTATGAATGGATATCATACACAAAGACGTATCCTGTCTAGAGTTGTCTATCAAGAAGTATCTATATACAGTCATATAATAGGCAACTTAGAATCCTCATAGACTGAGAGAGAGAGAGATATGTCATGCAAGTGCGTCTCATCTTTCTCTTCTTCTTCTTCCTCTCTTATCGAAGTTAGAGGCCTTTCTTCTCATAGACATATCCGTCAACAATGAAGCAGAACGAGAAAGAAAGAAGAAGAGACAGGAGGAAATCCCATAGACTCGTATCTCTACCTAGACATATCAAAATTCATAAACTATTTACCTTTTCACCTCTGCGTCTCTCTCAATCTGTCTCTCTATCTCTTTATCTCCTTGTCTATGTATTGAAGGGTGTACTTCTCACCACACATACCTCGTAGCTACGTGCCATACACACTATATAGACATATATATACATATGTACGCATAGATATATATATATATATGTATATATATGTACGCACGGACATATATAGATACATACATATAGATATATATATAGAGAGAGAGAGAGAGATGTATAGGCATGCGGTGGCGTGTATATCTTCCTGCGTGTATGTCTGTGCATGTGTATTATGTGGATATTTGTGTGGGTCTGCATGCATGGAATTTTCTTTCTTTCTTATCTTACTTTTCTGATGTTCTAAGGCAATGTCTTTGGCTCTTTGGAGAGTTTGGACGTAATTCGATTGAAGAATGAAAATGAGGTCAATGGCACTCTCTTCCTCGTCATTCTCCGGTAGAGAAGCATCGACATGAATTGTCTCCAATTCTCTGTCGATTCTTCTCTTCTTCTTCTCTTCTCTGTGGGCTTGGAGTTCCTCAGGGGTTCGTGCGACAAACTTCTTTTTCTTTTTCATCCTAGCATTCTTCTCTTTCTTATTCTCCTCTTCTTCTTTCTTCTTCTCATTCTTCTGTCTCTTTTCATCATGCGGGTGGCTCTCTCCTTTCTTCTTCTTGTTCTCTTCCCTGTCGCTCTCTTCTTCTTTTTCTTTACCTCGGTCTTCTCTATTCACACTTTCGTCTCTCGCTTCATCTTCTTCTTCCTCTCTTCTTTCTTTCGTCGTGCTATTCCCTCTGTCCTCGCGACTCGTTTCTTCTTCCTTCTTCTTTCTCTCTTGTTCTCCTTCTTCTTCTTTTTCATTTTCGCATCTCTCTTGGGATTCTCCGTCACTGGGTATAGGAAGATCTTCATTCCCTTCTTTCTCAAAAGATGGAGAAGAAGCAGAGGTCTTCTTCTTCTTTTTCTTCTCTTCTTGAATTTCCTGTAGGTCTATTCCCGCAGTGGTATGTCTTGTATATCTTGAAGTATTTTCTTCTTCTTCTTCCTCTTTCTCTCCTAATGAAATTGTATTTGCACGGCCTTTTCTCTCTATCTTTCTCTTCTCTCTCTCTTCTTCTTTCTCTTCTTCATTCCAAGGTTGAGAAGTGCCAGAAGATTCTTCAAGTGCAGATGTATGAGGTCGCGGTTTTGCAGACTTTTTCATTACGCTTTCTTTCTCTCCAAATTCTTCTTCTTCTTCTTCTCTTTTTTTTGTCACATCGAGTGATCTTGTCTTTCTCTCTAACACACCTTCTTTCTTCTTCTTCTTCTCTTCTTCTTCTTTGTCTTCTTCATTCTCTTCATCTCTTGAACTTCCTTCACTCTCTTCTTCTTCTTCTTCTATCTCATCGTCATTTTTCCCCTTCTCCTTCTTTATCTTTTCTTCTTCGAGTTTTCTTTCTTTTCGTCTTTTTCTCTCTTCTTCTTCTTTCTTTCTCTTTTGTTCCACAAGAAAGACATCCTTCAGCATATCCCTATACTTCATAGAAGCTCCAGTCTTTTCGCCGAAAGCAATAGAATGTCTCTCTCCTCCTTTCGTTATCTTTCTCTCTTCTTCTCCTCTTCTTCCTCTCTCGTCTTCTTCTTCTTCTGTATCTTCTTCTTCTCTCTTTCCCGTAGCTACACCGCGGAAGCCTAGATCTCTATCTCTACTTAGCTCTAGAGCACTCTGTGATCTTTCTCTTCTTCCTTCTCTCTCTTCTTCTTCTTCCTTTCTTTCCTTGCGATGCGAAGGAGATTGATCGGGTGTGGTAGAGAGAGAGGAAGAGGGAGAATGCTCGTGTTGGTCTTCTAGAGAGAAAGAAGAAGAAGAAGAAATCTCGATTCGGTGATATGAGTCAAGTGCTTGCAATCTCTTTGCATGCGCGAGATGTCGTGGGAACCCATCCAAAATGTATCCTTTCTGTAGAGTGTCTAATTGACGCAGACGCTGATGAATCAGTCTTACCAAGCAACATGAAGGAACACGACGACCTCTACAAAGAAAGAAAAAGAAAGAAAGAAAGAAAGAAAGAAGAGAGAGGATGGATGGATGAAAGAAGGGAGAGAACTACGAGGAGGTCACAAAAGAAGAAAATAAGAGAAGGGGAGAAAGACACGGAAGAAAGATGTGAAAGAAAGAAAGAGAGGACTTGTGTAGAGAAGATTGCATGCAAGAATTAGGAGAAAAAAGAAAAGAAAGAATGAAAGAAGGAATTAGGATACATACAGGAGAGTCACGTATATAGAAGCGTACATGTATAGATATAGAGAGGTGCTCTACAGATTGTAAAGCAGGGAAAGAGAAGGTGTACACGAGTTAATGACTAAACATGTAGATATATAAATATATAAATATATATATATATGTGTATGTGTATATGTGGCTATGTCTGTATTATGTGTGTGTGAGGTGTTGCAGAGCAGATTGTCTCGTGCGGTAGAAAGACGACCAAAGACATCCACATATATAAATATATATAGAGAGAGAGAGCTATTTGTATCTATATATGTCTTTCTATCTCTATACATATGTATATATATATATACATATATATATATATATGTATATGTATAGGTATGTGTAGGTTAAATGTTAGGGTGTGTGAGAACGAGAGAAAGGGAGGGGGAGAAGAAAGTGAAGAAGAAAAATACAAAAAGGAAGAAAGAAGAAGAAGAAAAGAGAATACACGGAGAGAAAGAAGAGAAAAGGAGAAGAGAAAAGAAGAAAAAGCTTGTTGGTAGGGTGTAGATTAAATACCTTCTCAGTTCATGTAGAGCTCTTTGTATAAGACGAGAAGAAGACTTAGGAATGTCTAGACATTTCTTTACGGCTTTTTCGGGAGACACGTACACGGCCCCACACCAGTCAGCTATCAATCGAGCTATCTATACACACGCACGCAACGAGACAGAAAGAGAGAAAGAAGAAACCTGTCGAAAGTAAAAGAGAGAAAAATTGAAAGAGATAGAAAGAGAGGGGATGGATAGAGAGAGGGGAAAGACGAGAAGAAAGAATAGGGAGAGACGCATCTAGTCATTTGCTTTTTTCTCCTTTCTGAGAGAAGCAACCTCAAGAGGAAATAAAGACAAAGAGGAAAGAAGAAGATAAAGAATAAGAAAGAGAAGAAATTCTTCTCCGTTACTTAGTAAATGACTGTGGAGGATTTTCTAGACAAGGTGAGTGTTCAGTGTGTATGACGCAGGGTGTCTATACACATGACAAAGAGACAGAGACAGAGACGAGACAGCAAACGAAAAAGAAAGAAAAAAATCTCCCTATCATATGGAGATAAAGAAGAGAGAAAATTCTCATTACATATATCCATACATAAAGTCTACATAAATGTAGATACATTTGTATACGTGTATACATCTAGATGTGTATAAATATATATGTATCAAGCAATTCATATATAGACATGTAGATACATACACAACAGACAAGCTTGGAGAAAGGGCAGGCGTAGAGATGAGAGAAGGAGAAGTCTCGAGAAATGGATCAGATAGATTTTCTCTAAGCACACATATACACAGTCATATACACCTATGTGCACCCCCATACATACAAAGACACATGTAGAGTTATGAATACGTATACACATATCTATATCTGCACATGTCTATATAGTGTGATGGAGGTGCCACAGACAGTCTGGGGTGGCTACGAGGAGGAACTTCCCTTCCTCTCCACCCTAGACGGACTATTAATCCATCTAAATAGACAGATAAAGAAATCCACATACACACCTACATACACACGTTCACATAGAGAGAAAGAGAAAATAAAGATAGACAGCTATGCTAAATATAGATTGAAGATAGATAGGAGAATCGAAGGCAGGCATACTAAAGATGAGTAGATAGATAGATCGATTACGGATAGATAGAGAGATAGATTAAGGATAGATAGATAGATTAAAGATAGGTAGATAAATTAAAGATAGATGAAAGGTAGATGTATTTCTATAGCTAGCTCTCTCCGTTGGAAATGTACTGGTCTTGTTAGGAAACTTCTTTTTTCTTCCAGGAGAACCCAAAGAGAAGAGAAAGAAGAAGGTGACGTCAATACTGTTCATCCTCCCATTTTCCCTTCCTTTCTTCTCTGCTTCCTCTCTCCCTTCTCATCTTTATCTTTCTTCTTCTCTCGTCTTCTTTTCTTTTCTTTTCTTCGTCTCTCTTCTTCTTCTTCTTACTGTGGTCTTTCCAGAAAGCGGAGGTCCTAAGAAAGCACATCGAGGGAGGCATTGAGACGGAGAAGGGAGAGAAGAAGAAAGATAAAGAGAAGGATAGAGACAGAATTGCTTGACGTCTTCCTCCCTCGCGCCAGGATAGTAAATTCGATCGTTTAAAAGCACCGGCCGCTCGAGACTCCCAGGCATCACCTAACCCAAAAGAAGAGGGAGAGGAAAAAGAAGAAGAAAAGGAAGTTGAAGAGAAAGAGAAAGAAAAAGAGAAGAAGACTCGATTCAATAGATGCATATGTATATACACCTGTACACGCATAGATATATCTGTATCTAGCTCCAAAATGCGATAGAAATACAGTGAAACAGTCTAGAGAAAGAAGAAGAAGAAGAAAGAGGGAGGGAGAGAAAGAAGAAGGAGAAAGAGGGAGAGAAAGAAAGAAAAGAAGGAGAGAGAAGAAGGAGAAAGAAAGAAAGGAGAGCCTTCAATTCCTAGTTTGGGTGGTGTGTACAGGTGAGGCGTATCTTCACAGCAAAAGCATCGACCTTCCTATTGAAAGGAGAAAGAGAGAGAGAGAAAAATCTACAGAAATATATTTAGATAGATCCATCTGCCTATTCGTATATCTATCTATAGATCTATCCGTGTCTATCTATATTTCTCTATACAGTTAGGGTAGAGAGAAATCTACAGACGTAAGAGTGTATGGATGGTGTCTACGTACTTGGATACTGTATCCATGAGGGGATGATAAGATATATATACACATTCATATATATATCTATACAAATATATATAGCAAAGAATGAGGAAGGAGTGCGTAGATAGCGATATATAGAGGTATATACATATAGGCATATATATATATATAGATTCGTACATATAGCCTGCAGGGACAGATGGATATACAGGACCGTTTCTATATGTTTATAGATACAGTCTGACACTGACTGATACTCCCGTGCAAGATACGGCACCCTCTAACGGAGACTGTGAGGTGTATATACACCCGGCGGTTTTCTTTTGCCCCAGGAGAACAAGGACGTCAGTTAGCTAGGTGTATATACACCCGAGGCATGTTTATGTGTCGAGTGGCTTACCATTTTATCCACATCTAGAGGAGAGAAGAGACCAAACTTCGATACCTTCGCTAAGCCAGAGGCTAAGAATCGATCAGACGTCTCCTTCACACATGCATCGAAAAGAAAGACAAGAAAGACAAGAGAAGAAAGAAAGAAAGATGAAGAGAAGGAAACGAAAGAAAAAGAAGAAGAAAAGGAAAGATCACTTGAGAAAGAAAGGAAGTTGTCTCCAAGGAGGAAGAGAATGGAGAGGAACATTCTGAGTGTTCTGGTTCTGTCTAAACTTTTCACAGGCGTAAAGAAGAAAGGAAGCCTCTCTTCTTTCTTTTCTTTCTTCTTTCTTTTCTTTCTTCTTCTTCTTCTTTCTTCTTCTTCTTTTTCCTGGTGTATGTACGTCTGGCGATAAGGCCGTTCGATGGTAGCACACGTCGATTAGAAACCATGAGAAAAACCGAACAGGAAGAAGAAAGAAGACGAGGAGGAGAGAAAAGGACAAGAAAAGTCTTCTCAAAGAAAAAAGAAAGAAAGAGAAGAGAAAGAAAAGCAAAGAAGTTGTATGGGGAGCAGGTGAAGAAAGTTCAGAAAAGTAGGACCGGAATGAAGACGACGGAACGGGGGGGCTTGCCGGCAGTGTGAAAGCAAGAAGAGACAGGATAAAATGAAAGAAAGAGATGGAACAAGGTGAAGAAGAGGAGAGAAAAAGAAAAGTCGGCTGCTTTTTTTGATGAACGCATGAAGGAATAAGAAGGTGAGAGAGAGTCTGTCTCTTTCCTTCTTTCCGGGTTTCTTTTGACTTGATCTGAGATATAGGAGGCACGAACTTCAGAAGACAAGCGTAACAGAAAGTGAGAGAGAAGAAAAGATGATAGTAGAAGGTGATACACCAGATGAAGAGAAAGCAACCCAGGGAATGCGATGGACAAGGTTTCCTCTTATCTTCGCGTTAAAAAAGAGAAGTTGTCGCTGTCGAGGTGTAATTCTTTCAAGAGGCAGAAGAAAAAGTCGACAGAAGTTCAGTAGAAGTAGCCGCCGTACTACCTGCCTACCTATGTTTGAGAGACCTAGGAGATCTTTCCTCATTTCTACACCATTCTCATGCCCGTCCCCGTAGCATTCTTCTTTCCGCTGTCTTTCTTAATTCACTTTCTTCCTTCTCGTTCTTTGATATCCATCGCACGACCCCAGGAGAAGAAACAATACGAAGAAAAGAAAGAAAAACGGAGCGAGGTGTATGAGAATGTAGAGAATGACTACTGAGTGGCGAGGAGGAGGAGAACGACGGAGAAGCATCCATCAGGCAGGGAGCGAGCAGGTAGGTGTTGCGAGCTGTCGTAGTAGTAGCAGTAGTTGTAGTGAGAAAGTAACTTATGATCTTGTGTCGTAATGACTGATCACTCGTTCGAAAACAAAAGATGAGTCGAGTAGCCGTTGAGTGTACGTCACACACCCTCAGGAGAAAAGCAGATTCGTTCACGCTTGCTTCCTGCTGTCTCTTCCTTTTCACCGCTCAGCAGCAGGCAAGTCTCTCCCCCTTCTTTTTTGCTCCTGCTGACGGCGACAACAACCACTCTGCTGACTGATGCGGCCCAAAGAGAGTAGTGCTGTGGTGTAACAGGCGGTTAAGGAAGAGTAGGGAGAGGCGGAGTCATGGTCGTTACATAGACCGTAAATAAGGCGAGGAGAGCAAAGGAGCACAAACAGCGTTGAAAACGTCAGGCTTTCCCTTATAGGATGAATGAAAAGAATAAGACATTACTGAAAAGGATGATGCTATTCGTGCGGCTGATAAATACGTCGTAAGGCTCCCCGATCACACACATCACACACAGCCACGGATGATCACTACTACTGAGGTGTATGTACACCTGGGCATCATCGAGAGGTTCGTACCAGGAGTAGTACGCAGTCTTCCTCCATCTCCTGACAGTACCAACACTCCCTTCCGTTCCTTCAGCTTCTCTTCACCTTTTCTCAGAAGCTACATAGATAGAAGACAACAACCGGCCCTTGTCTTTCTTTCGGTTCCCGTCACTAGTTTGGAGCCTCCTTACTTACACTAAGAAGGTTCTTGATCTTACAGAGGCCAGAGACACGGATCAAAAGAAAGGGGGATTTCCAACCGATGCTAAGCTACCTCCTCCTTCCCCGGCCCAAAGCTCCATCTTCTGTCCTGTCTTGTTCTCTTTGGCGAAGAACATAAACACTCTGTCGATGACACGAGAACTTTCTCGTCCTTTCGATACCTGTTGGTGTGGATATTTCTCCTTTTGTGTTTCTTTCACTGGCTCCGGATCTGTTCTGTTACCTCTCGCTCGGCCTTTCGCACTTCAGTCGACACCCCCGCCCGTCACCTATGATCCATCGACTAGACACACACACACACACGGAGACGTAGTCTGCGTGGTTCTCGTCGTCTGTCCGTTCTTCTTCCACGCGTCATATCAGCTGAGTCAGACATCTTCGGAAGTGGAAAACATACTAATAGTACTTCTTTCTTATCATAGCGCTTCTTTTATCCCTGCAGCAAGGACACCCGGTCCTCGCCATGTACATGAAGTGTACAGGTGTAGGTATACACATCATACAAAACGCACGTGGGGCCGGAGTGTGTCTTCGAAAGAGAAACATTTGAGCAGAAAGAAGAGAGAAATGCAACGAGACAAAACGATCTTCTTATTGCCAGAGAGATCTCTAATCTTTTTCGTGTGTGCCTGGAAGTGACCTTGGGTCGTAAAGGTCGTGAATTCGAGCTATTCGCATGCGGGGGAAAGGGAGAGAGAGGAAAGAGTTCTCACCCCAGGTTCTCGACATCCACAATTTCTTCCCCTGGTTTTCGTCTTAGACAATCACACGAATTTTTCTCTCTTTCTCCTCTCCGCGTTTGCGCGGTCCCTTACTCCTTTTCTCTAAAGAGCCGCAGCCCAGAGAAAGAAAGAGCTGACACGTGACTTCCTTGAGTCTCTCTGCCTTCTTTCCTCCCTGCATCTGATGAGTCGTTTCTTTCCTCTCCTTGTCTCTATCGCGCGAGGTTTTTCCTTCTTCTTCTTCTGACACGGTCTGATGTGAAACGGCCGAAAAGGACCATGCATGTTTTGCGCCCGGGCGCGAGGGAGTGCGGTCTCTTCTTTTCCTTCTTTGGATGGGACAAGACACAGCGAGGGAAGGAGAGAAGAGCTTCCTGCAAGACGTCACTGGACTTGGCTCAAAAAAGTCTGAGAAACTATGCTCTGGGAGATCCTTTCTCTGTCTCCGGATAGGAAAAGAGCTCGCGAGGGAGCTAAAAGAAAGATTACGAACTGACAGTCAAGAAGAAAGAATGGAGGAGGAAAAAGTTCCTACACAAACTACTTCTTCTCGTTCCTCTTTTGCCACATCTCCTTCCCCCTCTTCTTCTTCTTCTCCTCCTCTCTCTTCTTCTCCTCTGTCATCTGCGGCGTCTTCGTCGATGCCACCCTCCTCTTCTTCTTGCGTTTCAGCGTCTTCAGGCAGTCCTGTGTCTTCTTGCTCTGTAGAAAGTCGTTCTGTTGGCCTACTCATCAAAAATGCGTACACTCGACTATACAAAGGTGGATCCCGGGTGTATGTTCACCTGACTGAAGAGGTGTCTCCACACACATTAAGACTGTATGTCTATCTGTATGCTGTTTTGTTAAGAGCCATTCTGATCATCTACGGCGAGTGGCAAGATAGACATCTACGTGTCAAGTACACAGATATCGACTATAAAGTTTATACGGATGCGGCTCAACATATGTATCAAGGCGGGTCTCCATACAGCCGACATACATATCGATACACCCCTCTTATCGCATTTCTTTGTCTTGGAAACATTACCATTCATTCAGCTACAGCCAAAATCCTCTTCTCTCTCTTTGATATTCGTCTCCCCGTGTTTTCTCCAGTAAACATCAGGACTTCTCAGCTTAAACATTCTCTTCCTCGTCAATTCTGTTGAGAAAATAACAGCAGAAGACGATGCTGACTTTTGTGTGCAACGCCGTCTTGCTGCAGTCCCGTATAATCTTCGCTTAGTCCGTTTCTTCTTCCACAGTTTGCAAGTAGTCGCTCTGGTGTTGTTCTTTCTTCTTGTCTTCTTATCTCGTTGTTTTTTTATCGTCTTTCAAATCAGCTTTACTTTTCACACATTGTAAGATTAAAATCGGTTTTTCTTCCTCTCTAGAGTCCGTCTTTTCAGTTCTCCTCCTCAAGGGCCTATCGTCATTGCCCTTTTCTCCCTTCTCGCTCTTTCCTCTCTGCATCCATCCCTTCTCTTTTGTTGACTGTCTACACCATTGTTTCTCCCTCCGTCACGTTGTCGTCTTTGCGTTCTTCCTGTGTTTCTACTTTCTTTTTCTTTTTGAGATGCTGTTTTCTCCCTTTCAACTGATAGCTAGCACGTATCTCTCCTAGTGTGGGCTTGTCTCATGTTCTATGGAGAGTGTGGTCACTAAGCATGGCGCCACCGTCTCCATCACGTACAGCAAGCTCTTGTACTTCTTTCCAGTCGTCGGCTGTTGTATGTACAACTACAAGTTCTGTGTTTGCTCCCCCGTCTCTGTCTTCTCTTTCATCCAGTAACAATTCAACTGAGAGCAACCGTTATCCTTCTTCTGCTTCCCTATCTTCATCATCTTCTTCTCCCCCCTCGACTACTCATCAGACTTCACCACTAGCAAACGGGTCAAAAGGAATCGTAGGTAAAACCCCAACGATTCTATCAGGGAAAGGAGGAAGCCAAGAAGGAATGCCGGGGAATAAGCTCTTCTCGGCTCCTGGGGCCTCTTCTTCTCTTCCTACTTCTTCTTCTGCTGTCCTTCCATCAGCTTCTTCATCATCGTCGTCATCCTCTGGATCTTCCTCCTCTTCTCCACCTCCTTTACCTACTCATTCAACAGTTCCTACAACGGCAGCTGCAGCAGCGGCGCCTGTCCCTCAAAGGCAACTTCGAACAAGGCCTGTTGACGCCGCTAAGAAACTCCTTGTCATTCGTCGATATGAAGATGTTGAACAACTGGCTGTAAGTTGATCTTCTTCGCTTCTTTTTCTCTCTCTCCTCTCTCTTTTCTCTTTTTCAAAAAAGAGAAGTAACGAGTCCTTGTCTTCGCACTTTCGATGGGGTGGAGACACTTACGGAGTTGTTCTTCTACTGCATCCATGCCATAGCTAGTGAGTGACGGATAAAGGTAGTAGGTAGGCTGCTCCTTCGCCTACGTACAGGCTCTTCACATGTATTCTCCTTCATTGAGGAGGAGGAGCCTGTGTCTTATTTTTCGATGGACAGGAGAGAGCGAGAGAGAAAGAGGGAGAGAGGAAGCTTGGCTAGAAAAGAAGAATGCCGTTAGAGGTATCTTTACCTCCCAGTTAGTACATCTTCTCTCTCAGTGGTTATGCGGCAAATAAAGGGAACATTTTGCGCCCTATTGCCTTTTTAGCATGGAATCTATGTGGCGTTTCTCTCGTTTCTTCAAAGAGCCCTGATAACTCTCATATGGTTGCCTTGATGGCCTCTCTATAAGGCTGCTGTTTGAAGAAAGTTTCTGCTCTTAGCTATAGAAGAGTCGAGAAACAACTTTTTGAGCTCAGGAGTAGGTCCGTGTTCCCAGTTTTAACTCCCTCTCTTTCCTGTCTACATATCTCGATGATATATCCTTCTTCTTCATGAACTGTCTCTTCTCTCTCATGCTATCTTTCTCTCTTCAGTTCTGTCAAATGTTTTTCCTTGTTCCATCGTCCTCTTGGTTCTTCGTTTTGTCTCATCATTCTTCAGGAAGAGGAAGGAGTTCGAATAGATCCGATCCAACTTGGTTTTCTCTCGCCTACGGAGTTTATCGATGAGGAGTTTTCAGCAGCATCGACTAGCGCCTCTTCGGGGCATGGAGGGGGGGCAGGCGGAGGATCAAAGAAGAAAAAGCAGAAGCGAATTGTCGTCCCTCCCATCCATATCGAGACATCACATGATGCTCAACTCAAAAACTTCATACGGCCTGATCACTATATACGTTTTGAACTCCATAGAGATCAGTGAGAGTCTCTTCATCTTCTTCTCTTCTTTCTTCACTTATATACTATGGATCGGTGTCGTAGAGATCAGAAATAGAGTTTCTTCGTCTTCTGTCTTTTGTTAAATGCATATATGTGTGCGTTGTATGGATAGGGTTCATAATGGAAGAGAAAGAGAGACTGCATGTAGACGACACTTCATGCAGCCACACTAGAATGGTACCATTGAGCTAGCGCTTTAGTGGGTGGAGAGTATAGCTACGTCTCTTCTTCTTTCTCTGTCTATACGACTCAAGACGCACTATGTTTCATGCCAGTACAAATGCGCGTACACACGGTTATTTGTCTATTGTGTTTACATCTGTCTCTATGGGTAGGGGTGTATCGCGGAAAGGGATCTGAGGCGTTTTTTTCTTTTGAACTGCATGTCGTTTTGAGTCGTGTGCTTCGTAGAGGGTAGGGAATAAATGCTGGTGATGATCTATATTCATTCTTCTTGTACACGTGAACTCTGTATGTCCATTTGTCACGATAGAGTATCCCTCTCTCTGTCGCTCTCTATCCGTAGCGTCTGTCTATGACTATATAGACATGTGTGTATTCTCTCTCTGTATGTCTATGTATTTATCTCCCCCGTGTAACACCCCGACCAAGTCTTGACTTGTGATGAGTTTGGATTTGTCTTCAATCAGTTCATGTGTCTCTATGATTCCAACTTTCCACAGAACCCGATGTGAGAGACGAGACATTCTCCCTACCTTTTTTTTTCCTCCCCCCCCCTTCTTGTTCGCCTCTGTCAATTCTTCAGGCCGACGGGACTTCGACTATCAGATGGGACGATTGTCCACTATGACATGCTGCGAGAGGATGAGATTTTCGTGGAGAACTTGAATCGACGAGTAGCTCTTTATGCTCCTCCCTCCTTGTTAACTTCGCCTGATCTCTTTACTCTCCCATCAGATGAAGATGAAGAGTTCTCGAGAAAGTTACAAGATGGGGGGGACGATAACAATCTTGAAACCAAAACAAGACATGATTCTTCAGGAAAAACTTCGTCTCTTCCGAACGGAAAAGGAGAGGGAGGAAGTCAGCCAGAAGGAGTTGATGTGTCTGGATCTGTATCAGGTTCTCTCCAGACCGGAGGTGTTGGAGGTTCAGAGAGAGAGAAAGATCATCGTGGCCATTCTCAGTTTCCTAACGATAACAAGAGAGAAAAAAGTGATATGTCCACTTCTTCGTCTTCGGATTCTGACAAGAAAGGTATAGACAACGTCAATCATAAGAGACAAGATTACCATGGATCTCCCTCTTATGGAAGTGACACACGAAATGAAGGGGGTGGAGCAGTTGGAGAAGGTGAAGGTCAGGAGGCGGAATCGTTGCCTGTCTGTAATGGGGTGAATACTAGCAGTGGTAGTAGTAGTAGTAGTGGTCGAAGTATCGTAGGGATGCCAGGAGGAGGAGGGAAGTTAATGAGGAAAGATCTTGTTCTTTCTGAGACAGCTTTTGTGAAGTTGATTGATGCCTTTGAAAAGGAAACGCATGCAAAGGGGGGTAATGAGAATTCTCTCACACATAAAGAAGCCATCAAGATTGCTCGGGAGAACCTGAAACTTGATCTTCATTCAGTCCTCGTTAAACAAGTCCAAGCGGTAAGATGATAGAAGAGGGAGAGGGTTTGTCAAACTAAAGGGCTGGTCAGACGCAATCACAATAGCTGTAGCAAAACGAAAAATAGGTAGGAGGAGTCCGGTGGCTAGTCCATAAGTAGAGGGGATGGGCGATGATGATATTCTTGTCTCACCCTAACCGGTGAGCAACTCAGCTCAGAGGTGTATGAAGGGGATTAGGAGGCTGTTAAAGGATGACCGTGCGCGTGTGACTCCTAAGGAAGAAGAAGAAGAGATGGTGCGTTTGGAAGGAAGGTGAAATGAGATAGGGGGTAGTGATGTGTATGAATGACCGGTGGAGAGGATAAACGAAGTGGGTGGTGGGTTACTTGCCGCGTGTTCCTCTGTGTCTGTGATACACATTGAATATGCTCAACTGCGAGACAAAGGAACCGACATGAGCATCATCACATAATAACTCTGTTTTATAGGGGGGTGTCTAGGGGAAGATGGTACAGCACGCCTGTACAGACGTTGGAGTTTGTAGGAGACTTCTTCTCCAGAGTTCTCTTTGATCAGGGTCTTTGACTATAGAGGCGTGCTTGACCTCCTTTCTCAGTCATGGGGGTATGCCTGTTGTAGCCATCTAGTAAGGAGATAGAAGTCGGAGGTCTTCTGCTCGAGACTTCTGTGTTTTTCCCTCTTACCTTTTCCCTTCCTTTCCTGGGAGAGAGGACATCGCCACGAAGAAGATTTCTGACTGTGTATCAAAGCAATCGCGTGGTCTTTCGTTTTCGGAGACGTCTGGTGTGAGACCATTTGATGGACAATCTCATAACGTGTATAGGTGGTGTATACTTGAATGACTGAGAGATCAGATCAGCTGTCCCCCCTTCTCTGTATCTTTGTCGTTTTTTCCATGTAATTTCTTTTCTTGTCCACAGTATTGGATAGAAAAACGTCAGAAGCTCGGGAAGCCTTTGCTAAGGCATTTCTGGCCTGCGTGCTCTCCTTCAGATGTCTCTCCACTTGCTGTCTTCAGACCTCGTGTAAGTTCTCTTCTTTCAGTAAAGAAGTCTGTTAGCTTCATTCTTTTCCTCTCACCTTGTGCTTCGCATCCTTTGTTCACTCGTGGTGTCTAGATCTAACTATCACAGTACGTGAGCGAATCATATGGGGCTTCCATGTACTATTGCCCATGTATCTGCCTATCTATCTCGAGAAGCCGGGCTTCCTTCCGATCGATAGTGGTATCAATAAACTGAGAGATACAGAGACTTCTTAGTGAAGAAGATACATCAAGAAGAGCAGGCGGAAAGCTTGCCAACTTCCTATCTTAGGACCCGCCCGTTCCTTTTCGTAAGCATCTATTGAAGCGTATGCGGTGGCGTTGATAACATATATGTAGATACATAGAGAGTGCATGTACTTTAGTATATGAATATCACTTGTATGATGACTGCATATATGAATATGTATATGGCGCGGCTGTCGGCAGTGGTAGAGACCGTTGACTTAGGAGTTTTTCTCAGTTTTCATTTAACGCCATAGCTAGTTTCTTACTTATCACTTCGTTGTAGATTTCATGACGTCAAGTGTAGCTAGCGTGATGTACAGTATTCTTAGTATCATGTTGTGTTTTTTTTTTCTCTTCTCTCACGTCTTCGACTAATTATGTACAGCAAGTAGGCAGAGAGAAGATGACTCTACGTAAGCAAAAACGCGTAGGAAAAGATACGCTCTTGAGAGCTGAACGACTTCTAGAAGACATTAAAGTAGTGGAACGACTTCTCCGACGCATGCGGTGTCGAGATGAAAAGAAGGAGCAACTTCTTGAGGTAAGCAATACCAATGGCAATCGCATCATCTGTTACCGCTTCTACCCAACACACGCCCACTTATACCTCTCACCTTCTTCTTCATAGTGGAACATGCACATACATGTGACGGGTGGAGGGGTCTGACATGCATACCTAAGTACATAGGAACATATATATTGATACTTATCAATACATACATAACACGATCGTGGCTATATACGTTAGAACGTCTTTGTGACTAGTAGCTAGTCGTAAGGCGACAATGCACTGTGACGGAATGAAAGAGAGTTTAGTGTGGTAATTTATGCCTAGTTTGCGTGCATGCATGCGTGTGCTTGACATTTTCTCTCTTTCCGGTTCTTTTGGATGTTTAGGTTCAACACTTAATCTTCGACCAAACTCGGTTTGAGCTTTCCGATCCTCTGTATCGACACCCGTTATGGGATTCGTTCCGTGAGAAAGTCACTAAGGCTTCTGACAGACAAAGTACAAGAAAACGACACAGGACGTCATCTGAGAGAAGGTCAAGAATGGTTAAGAAGAATGAAGAAGAGGAGTCTGCGGCCGCCCAAGGCACAAACTCTCTACGGAGAACAACCGAGACGAAGTCAGCAGGTCCCTCAGCTTCTTCTTCTTCAGCAACTTGCACAAGTGAGGTTAACTCAGGGCCGTCTTCTTTAGCTTCCTCACGACAGCCATCAAGTGAACCAGGTGGACAGGCTGCTGTGAAGACGTCATCAAGGAGTCATAGCAGTCACTCTAGGAGAAGAGAGAAGGCTGGTCAAAGTACTGCAACCGGAGATGAGCAAGGAGGGGGGGAACCTACTGGGCGTTTTGTGGGTGAGGAAGAAGGATTAGATGGAGGTGTACAGGGTAGTGGTGGAGAGGGATTTGAAGAAGAAAAAGAGAGAACAGATCAAGACGCCTTAGCTGTTGCAATGAAGGACGTGGATCGAATATTAGGAGATGATGCTCCCCCATGGGTAGCTTGGTTCCATAAGGGTAAGTGACAAAGAGAAACATCAGTCAGGCATTCTGCCCTCTGAGGATCTTCTTCAGTCGTCCAGTTCTTTCTGCGTAAGGTTCAATGTTGTCAATCGCTGTATGTGTCTGGATTTCGAAGTATGAGTTGTGTGACGCTTGGACGCCTGTATAAAGCGAAGGGTGCAGGAGGTGGATAGATTATCAGTAGAGTGAAAGATAGGGGAGAGGCGTGTCCCGAGTACTCACTTTCTCTCTCAGTGCATAAAGCGAGTATCGCAAGTCGCTTGGTATCTTGGCGGATTGGGTGGGCAAGTGTTTCTCATGCGTAGACTGAGAAGAAGTGTAGTGCGTTGAGAAGGATTGTGTAGATGGTAGTGAAGGAAAGACAGTTCCGATTTTAGTCATCAGGCTATACTCCAGATCAAGACATTCGTCCATTGAACGCTAGAGGATCTTCCTTAATGCTTGTTGGTGTACTTTGGTTGGAATACTGCTGCTTTCGTCCTGTTTTGGGGAGGACGTCAAAAAACTGTCATGGCGGTAGTGGGGGCTGGGGTGGTGCTGCTTCCATGAGAACCTTCTCGTCAGTGAGCTGTACGTACAGTGGGCATGGTTCATTGCGTGCGGGATCTGTTTGTTTTTGCGGATACTATGATGGGTGTATGTGCATGCATGCAAGAGATTTTGAACGGAAATTCTTAGCAGTCCTTCCCGCCCCTTGATAACTGTTCCTCACCCATCAATCGTGACCTGTAAGTCATGTCTTGTTCTCTTATGTTCTGTGTGTCGCTTTTCTTTCAGAGAATCCTCATTTTCGTTCGTCTTCTTCCTCCTCTTATTTCCCGTCTGTTTCTACTTTTCCTTATCTTACTTCCTTTTCTTCAACATCTCCTGCACCACCATCTCTTGTCCCACCTCCCCCGCCATTCCTGAATTCTCCTTCTGCCGAGTCTCCTTCTTCTTCTCCTTTCACTTTCTGCCGTTTAGTGCGTAGAAGAGGACGTGGCGGGCGGTTGTGGTTGGATCGTCTTGTTCGACGTCCTCTGATTTCTTCTTCGAGTCCACCACCCCTAGGTTATTCTCCTTACCTCTCTTCTCGTCGATCACGCCTGTCACCTTTCGCAAAGGCAAGCCCGCCTCTCGTGAAAGAGAATGATCAAGATTATAGAAACAGTCAGGGGGCTGATAATGATGATGAGGAGACGGGGTCTCAACAGAGAGGTCATTCGTTACTCCTTCATGGTAGTGGTGGTCATAGTGGTTCTGCCACATCGAACAGTACAGGAGATCCTTTGCTTTCTCCTCATGTACACGTTAAGTCTGATACGGGAGAACAACAGACGCTCATGATGATGTCTTCTACCTCAGGTAGTAGTAGTAGGCGAGATGAGCCTAACGATGTTAGCTCGAAACGTACATCTGGTCCGGGGGTTGAAGGAGACAAAGGAGCTGGACGTAAGAAACACGGAAGCGACACAAAGAAGAATGGGTTATGTGAAGGAGGAGAAAGGCAATTCTCTTCATACGATAGTCGTCGTCTTAGTGGTGCTAATGGCCGTGCACACAATGGAGAATCGTCTTGGCAGGGAGGTGTTTCTGCAAGACGAATGATGATGGCTGCATGGCCACCTCAACAAGGGCTGTATATACAGCCGAGAAGAGACGAAGAAGGTGGAGGGACAGATTGCTATGCACCTCCGTTTGCTACGGCGGAAGGGGTTGATGCCCCGGAAACTACTGAGGGTAAGGTCTCCTTCTGAAGGCATGTGGAGAAATGAGTGCTGTCTTCATTTAAGGATTCATTTATGTTCAAGAGATACTAACGATTACATACCGCATGATGATAAGAATGAGATGCGTTGCTTGCACCAGTCATTGTGGATGTAGGCACATCTGTGTGAGTGTCTACGTATATGTATATATATCTATTTATAGATATCTATGTAAGCGTGAAGTTATCATTCTGTGGTACGCGCGGGTGATGAGGACGTTATCAACGTGCATGCATGAGGATGGAGTCATACGGGCTTGTATGTTTCTACACATCTAAATGGACAAGGAAAAACGAAGATAAGCATAGCTGGGCTTCCTCTGTGTGTGAGCGCCCAAGGTTTCTGACTGTATCTGCCTTTTCAAATTCAGCAAGATCGCCCATAGTGTATAGAGTCTGCCATCTCTTCATATCCTCTTCCCTCATCAGGAGGCCGCGTAAACTCCAGCATCTGTTCTGAATGTTGTGCGACATGTTTCTCAAGTCATTTTTCTACGCACGTTAAGACTAGGGAAGTGTTATTACGATGTTCTCCGGACTTGACTCATCGAGAAGCCATTTCTCTGTTTAGTGGCGATTGTGTTGGTGATGTTCCTCTAGGTCTTCAAGTTTTCTCTATCCATCGTCAAGCTGTACAACAGGAGCGTATTGCCGCAGCAGCAGCGTCCTTTGCTGCTAGCACTACGATACCTGAACCGTCGTCTTCGTTTTCTTCTTCTCCCTCACACTGCTCTACGTTTCTCCAAGCCCCGTCTCATGTGACTTCCAGTTCATCTCGACCTCTCCTTCTTACAGGACCTCCGATGGATGCCCAATCATCCGCTTCGGTGGTTCCTCAGCACCCTTCTCAGGCCGGCTTTTCTTCTCTTGAAGCACTTCACCCATCTCAAATGAACACTCAGGCAGGAGGATTTCATTCTCTCTCTCCTCACCCATCTTTTCACATTGCCGCGACGCCTTCACTTCTTCCTGCCTCTTCAGGAAGCGTGGCTCCCCCTCAGGCGTCTTACTATGGAATGTCTATACATCCCGCACATGCACTGCCTCCTGGTTCATTAGCTCCACAGTTTGTCACGAGAGGTGGAGGAATCGGAGCAGCTTCTTCCTCTCTTGTTGTTGACGCGCAGAACCCTCAAGGGGGGCATATCTATTTCCAGGGAACGGCTGGAGAAGGCCCTGGTGTTGTCTCTCATCCTTCTCTTTCCCCTGCTCCTAACAGGCAGCACACTGTACAGGCCTTCTATGCAAGGCCTGGGGTATCGTCGTCTTCCTCTGTGCCACATTCTGGAGGCGGGGGGACAGGAGGAGGAGACACTCAGCAAGGCGGGGGAGGACTTCCTTCATCTTTCTCGTCCGCCGGTGGTTCTTCCGAAGGTGTCGTGCGTGTTAGTTCATTAGGGAGCGGCGGAGGAAGTGCCTATTCCTCTCAACCTCCCGGGGGGGGGACAGTTCCGCATGCGTCAAGTGTATATACACCTCAGCGCACTGTACTGCCGGGAACACCTGATGGCAGAGGAGATCCTTCAGTTACAGGCGGTAGTAGCGGAGGTGGAGGAGCAGGAAATGTACATGAAAGTGGACCTGGTTCTTACAAGATACCTCGAGCAGGGGATCCGGGGACGGGTGGAGCAGGCAGTAATGAGAATGCTGCTGCTGTTGGACAAAACAACACAGGCGTCATGTTTTCTTCTCGAACCCTCAATGATAGTTTGCCGGGAGTAGTAGGAGGTCCTGCCGGTAGCGCTGCTGGTGGTGGTGCTACTGGAAGCGCGCTTCATTCTCCTGCCGGTGTCTATACAACGGGGGCACCTCCTCGACTTGTCGGGAGTGGGACACCCAATGAGAATCCCAGTGTATTACTGACAAGCGGGCCTTCTCTGAACTCTTCAACAGCGATAGCCGGGGGGGGAACCTCCACACCTCTCTTGGTCGGAGGTGGCGGAGGGGAAGAATACAGACAGCAGTTAGCTTTACAGCAACAGGCCCTTCAGCAGCAAGCAGGATATTTTTACTACAGTTGTTACGGAGGTGCTCCTGTCGCTCCTCCGTCGCAGCAACCTCCTGGTCATCCCCCTGCTCCAGGTGGAGGCGGAGTTCAGGCCTATGCTTACCCACCTCCGAACTTCCCATATCAGCGGCCCGGCGGTGTCTCAGGTAGCAATAGTCACGGGGACCAGAGTGCAGGCTCAATTTCAGGGGCACCCCCTCCTGGAGAAGATGCTAATGCAGCTGCCTCGCGCACCGGGAGACAGAGTGGCTATAACAATTTCAAGGTCGCGCCCAAGGTATGTATGTCTGTATATGAGTGCGCCGCGCTGCAATCGTAGGATTTCGGAGATGTTTCTCCATATACGGAGTACAATGAAGGAATCAAGGTTCTCGTTCATGGAGTGGCGCCATTCTAAGAGATACGCAGGATACCTCCTTATGTCTCGCGTGCTTTGCAGAGGTCTCTGAGCCGGCGTCTAGCGGCATGGTTTCATCCATAGTGTGGTCGATAGTTGTCGGAAAAGGGTGTAGTGTTACATACAAAGAATTTTGCTCTTCCTTATCTCCTTCCTTGACTTGTATTGACTAGTAGTCAACACCTCAGCTGTCTATGTCCGGATACCTCCTGGCCTCCGGTAAAGGACGACTTGCGTGCATTCGGCTTTTTCCGCATGTCTGCTCACTCGTCATCTATTACATCACTCCCGTTGATACTCGGGGTGTCCCATCACATCACCGATGTACCTACGTTCACAAATCTGGTGTTTCGTGTGTCAGACAACATCCATCTTCGGTTTTTAGTCTTTTTCCGTTGCTTTCTTTTCCTTCAGTCTTCAGGAGGAGGTGGAGGGGGGGGGGCAGTTCCATCTGGAGCAGGTCGTGAAAGTGTAGCCAATTCTTCGGCTCCGCCGTCTCCTCATCCATCGTCTGTAGATCCTAATGGTATGTCTGCGTCATCACCGGGGGCAGCCTTACCAGGAGGTCCGCCTCATGGATATGCTTCGTCACCGTATGCACCTTCCTTCCCACCGTCTTCGCACCCTCACCCATGCTCACCGCCTCCTCCATCAGCCCCAGGACAAGTAGGAGGTTACACGGATTACTATTACTATTACTATGGTAAACACCCTCAAGGAGGCCACCCTTTGACAACCAACCCTGAAGCCTTCGCGTCCCGTGCTTCACAACACCAGCAGCAGCAGAACCATACGGCGCCTCACCACCCAGCTGGGGGAGTTGCTGTCCTTCAGTCAAATCTACAGAACAATGCATCGTCAAACCCAGGGTCGAACTTTGGCGGGGGTCCACTTCATCTTAATATGGGGGTGGCGACCGATGGAAGTAGTAACCCACCGAATGCCGTCCTCGGTGGTGCACCGCAGCCTGGTTTAGCTCATCAAGGGGGGCAGAGCGGAGGTGGTGGTGTCGTTGCTTACGGAAGTGGCACCACATCATCTCAGGTAGGAAGCGGCGGAGGGTGTGAGTCAATGCCGAAAGCGAGATTCCCCGATGGACCAGGAGTTGCGTCGCAGCAACCTCCCTTGAATGTATCAGAACAGGGCGGGTGACCTGATGGAAAGACATGGATGAGAGATGAACGTAGGAGAAAAGAGAGGACGAGAGGAAGTGGGGGAGAACCGTTGGAGAAAGGTAAATGACAGATCGAAGGAAAGAAAGGATAAGAAGAGATCAAGAGGTTGTGGACGGACAGAACGCTTAGTGGAGACGTCATGAGAGGATTCGTCGTGATTCTCAGATCGAGGGTTGACAGAAAAAAAACAGTTCCGCTCGTTTCAGTGGTTTTGGGGAAAGCCTGGGTAGCAGCCGGTTTCTACAGATTGATTCTTCCGGCACCGGTCAGCAGTGTCAAAGACACATTCTTGAATTGTTTTGCCGCAGTGCAGGCGCCTCGCTGTGCCGTCTTTCTTTGTTTCTGTTGACGGGAAACGATTTGCCTTCCTGTCTCACAACCTCTTCTAACTGCTCATCGGTAGGTAAAGGGGGAAGGGAGGGAAGCCTACTCTGTTGCAGTTGCGCTGGCCTGCCCGGTCGTGAACGACCCTGGGCGTCCCCTGTCCCAGTGCTGTCTAGATAGATGCATGCGCTTCAGTTTCAGTCTGAAATCTTTGAAGCGTGGATGTGTCTGTCTTCCAGATATGAGCAGCTGAAGACTATTCTTACTCTATCCAACACAGTGAACCGTTCTCATGCTTCAGTGTGCGTCGACGCACTATGTCTACTCGTTCCTGCGCCTACTACTAAGACTACTAGAATGCATCCTACATTCCTCTTACGAAGAAAAGGTATATGCTGATGCAAACAGGTTCTGCGGAAATGTTATCTGTAGCCGGCCCTCGTGTAGTTTCTTTGCAGAAATCGTCTACTACGAGTGAGCATGCCCCTCTTCTGAGACGTCTGACTAGCGATGGGTCTGTGTAAAGGACACTACGTAGCTGTGTGTTTACAGAGGCGTATCGCCTCGGTACTAACCAGGGTCCAGAAAGAATGACTGCAGTTCCGCTCCCTTGAATGACACAGTGTCCCGATACTTTCCGATCTCATTCGTGCGAAGTATGCATGCGTGAGCTTTCTTCTATCTCTTTTCTAAGGGGGAGACACTTGTGACCGTTGCGCTGTTTCGTTTAAGCTCGCTTCAAGTTTTTCTGGAGGGGGTCCAAAGGCCACGCGATGGTCGGTCGGTCAACTGATCGGAGAAGAAGTAAGCTCGTGTCGTTGCACCTGGGAGGCGGCGTCAACTTCCCGTCTTCGTCTCCCTAGTGCAAAGGCCACGCTTGGTTGTTATTCGTGCGTCTCTACGTTTGGAAAGCGGTTCAGCCCGCGAAGGAAAACTGCGCTTTTGAAGGTATATTTGGAACCCGTCCGACTGTATTGTCGATATTGTCATGCTAACTCGACGTCTCCAAGTGTCCTGGAGAGGCGGATAGACGTAGCCTCCCACTGAACCGGACAAGAGGAGAGCGGGCACTCGGTCTTCACTTCACGTTCTCACCGATCCCGGGGGCTGCCGGACAAAGGAGTTATGCTGTTGATTCCTTACTTCCCCTGTGTCACTCTCATGCTGTGTGTACACACGCTAATGTGGGAGTAGCACGGACTATGGACCTTCTCGGCTGATGCTGAACTAAGGAACGCAAGTCACAACAATGCAGGCGGGCAAGGCTCCTCCGGGATATCTCGCTCTCAGACTACCGCTGTGCTCAGCACCGAAACAGTGTCAACTTTCTGGCTTTTTCCGTACAAGCGTTTTTAGGCAGAGACCGCCTAAGCTATTCCGGGCGAATGCACATAGGTGTCAGAACTTCTCTGAATGTTCTTTCTTGCATAGCGCTGATAGTGTGGAGTAATGGGGAAAGAAGACGCCTAGCATTTCTTTCCGAACGACGTTCAGCAAAGGTATTCTGGCTTTCGAAAGGCATGGGAGAGCTAAGCAGAGGGCAAGCGGATTTGGCTGGCAGCTGACGTGGAAAGACCGCAATGCGGACCACATGAGCCGCGGGTGCAATTCCTCCTGCACCCGGAGGCCCTGAAGTATCCGCGGCAGCGGCGCAGTTTCAGTTGATACCCTTGTTGCCCAGAAAAAGTTTGTGGAGATTATATCTAGCAAGCCAGAAAACGACCTATCGCTTTCTTTCGTTCAGCGCAAGAACGATAGTAAGCACTGAGTGAGAAATGCGCGCCAGGCACAATCACTATCGCCATTGTAACTTCTGTGTCCAGAGGTTCAGTAGCTCCACATCTCTCTGGTGGGGAACCCAATCAAGCCGGACCGTTAGTTTCCCTGTCTTCTTCACATTTCCAAGGTTGCGGCCGATGTGCTCAGTCTCAGCTTCACAGGGACCGGAGAGCGTGATTGGCCCGCATGATGCACTACCGTTCAGCACGCAGTTTCACATATGGTGCGTGCTAAAAATCTCGTTCCTCGTGTGGACTTTTCCTGGGTATTTCGAAAACGAAACCGGCTGTTGCCGCTGGATCTACCCGTCTGTGTATGATTCTTCACCTCACACGAATCATGCATCATCTCAGCGAGGAGCTGGTTCTCCCTACTCTTCGTTAGAGATCTTCAATTCATTAGCGCAGTTGACCCTTCTATTGATATGCTCGTGGTCATCTCAGTTTTCGTTCTCCGGTGCCCCCCCCGCGTGTCATTGTTGAGAAATCCAAATACTCTAGTGAACTACTGCTCAGCTCTCCTGCTGTGCTACGCCTCCCGCAAATTGTCTTTAGACTTCGTCCTGATAGAGCGACGGAGCTTTGTTTGGCAGTTGTTTCCGGGGGGCAGCATTCCTATGTTTCGAGCATCTCCGCTGCACATGCTTGCGCCTGCCCTAACGGGATCACTGTGGATCAAAGGACCTCACTAAAGAGGTGCGGTAGCGTGGTAGCGTGTTTCCGAGGGCGCAGCATATGATTGTGAGCTAGCTGCGGGCCGAACTCGCCCGCGGGAGCCTCAGTCGGCAGAGCAGAATCTCTCACTCGAACTACTACTCTAGCCCGCGTGCGAGGAGACTGGAGTCGTCGGACAGCTTGCATATCTATGACGTGTGTACAATTCCACTTCCCCCCCGAAACACCTCTTCCCGTTACCGGTTCGTTCAGGGTTGGAACGACGCTCGCATCCTGCACCGTCACCGGCCTCTCGAGAACACCCAGTCTTACGAGTAAGACTAGGTGCCCGGCAGTCAGCCGGGACAGAGCACACAGCATGTGTGGTAGAGAGTCCAGTCAGCCTGCAGAAGGTAACTGCATGTGCTAAGGTTGTAGTACTAATCCTACTCGACGGGTTACACGGGCAGCACTCGTTACATGTGAGGAAACTGTGTACCCGGAGCTTCTCACTGACGGCTGCCTCGTCGGTATCGTGGGAGAGCATGTACATCATAAACGCCGGGACATGAGTCGCTCGCATGCAGTCCACCGAATCACTCCCAGATTGTGTGTGTTCATGTTTGGACTCGGCGGTTTCTTATTATTCAGTCGGAATACCGAGCATGCTTTTCCACGGCGACTATTTCCGACAACACAGTCTACCCCATGTGACGTGGTCCTTGGCTGAGGCTGCGCAGTGGCCTTGTTTTCGCTTACTACCGCTGAATGACGGGGACCACCTCTTGGAGACTCTTGCTCACCCTTTCCTGGCTGTCCTTGTCTTTTGACTGTAGTTGATTTCGCCTCTGTCTCGGTACCACGGTCGACCGCTCGTCTGTGCTGTGTCTCGGCGCGTGTCTCCCTCTCGTGCTCCGTACGGTGACGTCTTCCTTTGGATGACCTCGCAACAAGGCAGGAGCTTGCGGAGCGTACTTTTCTCTCTTCCGAGCCTTACGGAGCGTTCCTCTTTGTTCGACAGCCTCCTTCGCTCAGTGATTCCAAGGCTTGCCTCCACTATCTTTCTCACTTGTCGCGCGCAGCCGGGTTTGATACCAATCTGCCTTTGTCGGAGGAGGGACCTCCTCAAATTCGTCGTAGGGGCTGGGAACGTCCATAACGCCTGCGAGACGACCATCGACGAAGCGGCGCGTTCCTTTTTCTTACTGCTAATGGTCGTAGCAGCAAAGCTTAAGATAAACCCGTCACTCCCGTCGTCTTTTCAGTACTGTCTTGCAGACCGCCCGGCGCTCTGTGATGGACACGCCGGAGCCGGACATGGAGCTCCGTGGTGACTAGGAGCTCGGCGCAGGCAGTCCCTCTCATCCATAAAGATCTGGGATCGGACGGCACGCCGCCTTACACTGCGTCGTCGTCTCGAGGTCTAGCATCCCTGCCCCTGGCACATGCTACTTTCTTTTTCGTCCCGTGCAGCTGTTTAAGGCTGTATCCTGAACTAGCAACAGGAAAGGAAAGAACACATTCCTGAATGATGGGGTAGGAAGAACTTCACTCGGTTAAACCGTCTGTTTCGTCTTGTAGACATAGCACCATGTCTTCGTTCAGGGAAATGTCCCCTCTCACAAGGGTGAGAGAGGAAGACTCGGTTGCTGGGGATTCTTCATCGTCTGACCAGGCTTCTGTCTCAACGACCTCTACTCACCGCAGGTTGGTTCCCTTGGAGACAACTTCTTCTCCGTCTTCAAGTGCAAGTGTCCCTCCTTCCCGGGGCCTGTCTTCTCTTTCACCTCCTTTCTCTTCCTCCCCTCTGTCCTCTCCCCGCCCTTCGTGTCCCCCTGCCGCGTCCTCTTCATTGTTTTTTCGCGCTTCCTACTCTCTTTCCGCCCAGAGACCAAGCCGGACATCTTCGACGTCGTCGAGTGTCCCAAGTGAAACCATTCCTACAGAAAATAACGAAGCAGTCGATGGAGGAGACAGAGGGGAAACGGCCTCTTTGATCAATATCCCCTCTTCTACTTCTGCTGTGAGGGGAGGCGGTGGTTCGCCGGGTGAATCGCGTGGTCCTGGCCAGTCAAGTTTCTTCCGGAGAGAAGGGGCAGGAGGCCCGGGAACTCGAGGAGAAGGGAGTGGTAGTAATAGTAACAGAGGTGGAATAGGAAGGAGGGGTAGACCTGACCACGGAGGCCAAGAAGGACAGGCTTTTGCAAGAAAAATTGCGCAGTGGAGAGTTGAAACCACGCTGATCTTATATGTCGTTAATGTAGCAGTTCACTCACTCAACGGCTTCTTCTTTCTCCTCAAGTAAGACCGAGGAGCAAACACAAGACTCATGCATGCTCTTCAGCTTGTCTCATCTACGAATGGGTGTGTCTGTGTGGCGGTCCTGGGGCTGCCCAAAATAACGCCTCTATCGTGGACGTTTTACCATATATATGTATGGACTAAGTTGTATGCCTCGCATGCATAGTTTGGGGAATTACAAGTCTTGCAGATCATGGGGGGGTTGTATATGACTGCCGGGGGGAGGGGGAAGCAGAGGTCGCTTGGGTGGTCCACGGGGTGTTGCTTTGGTTCTGCACTTGTGTGCGACTGAAACAAGCGGCTTGTGTGCGGACTGGAAATCTCCGCTTACGGCAGTTACTCGCGAGTGACAAGCTACTTTCAACCTCACTCGAATCATCATACAGTTTTCCGTGCAACCAGACGGGCCGTATAGTGCAACGTCTATACGTATATATATATATATATGTAGACATATATGTATACAGACGTTGGCATGTGCGATGTTGATCTTCACCGTTGTAATGTCCCTGATGCGATTGATATCTGTGTGGTTTCTTCATCAATCAGGGGACAACGAGCGACAGGCACAGTTATTCTGCTGACTCAGACAACTGCTTGGGTTTTCTCTGCCTTTCTATATGCTACCGACCATTATTACGTCAAGGCCCTCTTTGCACTTTTGGGCCTTGCTATTTTTGTCGAAGTACGTCGCATTGCATTTGAAGTCTTCTCACGTGTGGGTCGCGTTCGTGTCAGAGACATGTTTCTCGTGGAGGGTCACTAAGCATGCAGAATATCTGCTTACACACTACATCATACTCTGCTTCCTCACACCCCCCTCACACACACTCACTGTAAAACTACAGTTACCGAGGCTACATAGCAGTAAATGGCACCAGGTAGTCCAACCTCTATAGTTATACTCTCACCGAAGGCAAGGAAAGAGGAAGTTGTCTCGAGAACATCTAAGTGTGTGTGTATGTGTGGCGTCCTCTCGGCTGCCTCTGCTTTGGTTGACCCCTCTACGAGTCCATCCATTCTTTCTCGGACAGTCAGGCAAGACTCTCTGCCTGCTCTTGCTAACCCTGGGGTCGCTGTGCACACTGGTATTTATCGGTTTTCATACCGTTGCTACTTCTGAAAGTTTCCGAAGTATCGCGCTATAGCGAGGGATAGTTAGGTGGAGCAACAGGAGATCGCACTGCAACAGTGACGGTTGAGTGATGATGTCAAAGGGCAGTGTGCTTACACCCGCCACTCAGTTCAGTTAAGACCTACTTTCCTTTTTCTTTAGTATCTATCTATCACCTGTATTCTTCAGGCGAAACCTCTTTCCTCATCGTCATCAAGCTCGCAGGTTGCTCCTGCGTTTTCTTCGTCCCCTCTCTCTTCCTCCGTCTCTGGTCGTTCACCCGCGGCAAGTGGCCTGACAACAGGCACACGACCTCTTGAAGGAGGCCTAGAGTCGAACGCTTCGTCATGGTCCCCGCAAGGAGGAAGCAGAAGACAAGGGACACCTGAAAGCTCGCCTTCATCAGGACGACCAGGAGAGCTTACTATCTCCTTAGAAGAATCGACATTACGTCAGAACACCTCATCATCATTATCATCATCGACAGGAGGGGGCCCCAGTGACGAGGAGAGGAGAGATGAGCATCAACAGCACAACGAAACTTCACAGAGGGTATCTGCTCCCGCTGTTTTTTCGTCGATCTCCACCCGTTCTGCAGCTCAAGTGGAAGAGAGTATTCCATTGCAAGGGAACGGGGACGGGGGGGAGGGAAGAACAGAGGGACAGGGACAACCTTCTTCTTCGCGTTCTTACTGGTGGTCAGCAGCAAGGGGAGAAGGTTTATGGTCTGCCCGACAGCAAGCACAAGTTCGACATCTACAAAATGCCTGGGTGGGACTTACGCAGTTCCCTTTACTCTACGTCTACAGCAATGTGGTGCTCTATGGTAGCGGGGAACGTTTTGTCACCGGTGAGGAAGAGGCATGAAGTACCTGACTCGCCTGAATGGCGTCTGAGAGGTCTTAGAAAGGTGCCCAAGGGGGCGCTGTCAGTCGGTTGGGAGTCGTGAATCATCTTATGATTGTGTTTCTCTCTCGCCTTTCTCTCAAAGACGCACGAAAGAAGGGTCATGCATCTGTCTCTCTTCGTACACTAAAGTGGACCGTACCGCGCGGAGAAAAAGCGAGACCCCGCACAACAACAGGATACACTAGTGGTGTTAAGTACATTCCATCGCGCCGTCGATAACGTGTGACGTGGAACGTAATGATGTGGCCGTAGCTCTCAGTACCGAGGACACGTGCACAAGGAAATCCACTGAGAAGAAGACCTCTCTTACGCGATGCAGTCAACGGGAGACGTTCAGATCGAGATTTCTCTCTCAAGAGACGCGAACATCATGGCAGGAGCCTCACTACTAGGCCAAGCAATACAGATAGTTAAGGGAAGAAGTGCCCAAGGATTCGTAGTTTGTTGGGTGAGGTGTGAAAAGCAGGTGAAAACCATCGGAAGGTTGACACAAGAATAAAGGCACACGAAAATACGAGCCAGACCGTTCGTCTGTCGTTTGCTCACTTCATCTCCCGTTTTTCTTTCCTTTCATCTCTTCTCATGACAAGTCTTTCCTCATTGGCTGTTTCTCTCGTTCCTTCGCTTTTCTTCTTACTGTGCGGCATTGTGTTCGACGCTTGGTTTCTTTTGTTTCTTCTTCAGGAGAAGAAGCTACAGGGCTCTTCAGTCCCGCGGGTTTCACCCTTCCTTTTGACGTGCCAGCGTCTCCTTCTGGCTTCTCTTCTTTATTTTCTTCGCTGTTACGAAGCAGCGCACACAGCCGTCTCGTCTCTTCCCTTTCGTCTTTCCTGCTTTTCGTCTCCGTTTTTCTATCCTGTGTCACAGTAGGATGGATTATGACAGATCGGTTTCTCGGGCACCTCCAGAAAGCACACGGAGGACCAGGCAGGCTTCGCGCGGCCCTACAAGATTCCAAGCTCCGCTCCCTATTAGGTAGGAACTACGCATGACAGTCGCTGTATCACGGGCAACATAGTACATACATACTTACCTACATACATCGATACATACATGTGACGTGAGCATCCTGCAGGGGCCTGCAAACTAGCGAGAGGGCTGAATGGCACTATTCGGTCAGGCAACCTACAAATTGATGTTTCTTTCCTTAAACAGGCTTGCATGTGCGCTCAATTGTATGAAGTCTCTTGTCACCTTTCTTCTCATTATCTCAGGGCTCACGTTCTGCTTCCACGTGATCGACCTGTTTGTCCGCATCTGGACGTGGTGTCTGATCAGCGATGATGGCTACGCTCCTCTGAACTTCATCTGCTGTTTCTTTCTCCAGGTACAGTTTATGTCTCTTTTCGTCTGAGGGCCGAGCTCAGATGGCTTGCTGTATGTGTATGTGTGTTTCCGGAAATTGTTGTCTCTTGCGTCGAGTGTCTACACAGTCTTTCTTTCTGTGTCACACGGCGTAATAGCTTAATGTGCTTCCCTCTGTCCTAAGATGAGTGCCGCGGAACATAGAGGTGTCGACCTTCCTGGCATCCGCTATCTGTTCCGCCAGTTTCCAAGCAATCTCGCATATTCCTGTAGCGCTCCCTTTGTAACCTGAGAGAAGTTCCTCTACCTTCAACCACCGGACCGACTGACTGTGTTTGACAGGCAGTTTCGGGCCCTGTAAGGTTCCGGCCTGTTGAGTTCGAACGGCCACCGTTGTCGATCTGCCTACATGGGGCACGTGGTTGTATGCATAAGTATGAGTATATATATATATATATACTAATAGGTATCAAATGTTCGTATCAACGTCCGTTGTGAGCCTTTCCGAAGTTGCTCTTTGGTAGCCCTTTGGAGGTGGGCCAGTGATCTCATAGTTCTTTTGGTGCATTTTCGATCAAGGCTGTGCTGCGTGTGTGATCTCGTGATGACAGACTCTCAACTTGGCGTTGTATCTGACACTTTCTTCCTCTTTCCTTCATTGCTTTCTTCGTGGTCTTCTCTCTCTCCTCGTTTCTCCTCTTGATGTCTTCCTCACTGAAGCAGACACGTAAGCTAAAACAAAAGGAATTCATATGAATCATTCAGAAAGAAAGTAAAAGAGAAAAGTGTAGAGGACATTGCATGCATTTTTTCATCGTTGGCATCATACAAGCCACTCGACTTTCCATATCTCAACAGCGAAAACCCGAGCCTGCAGATGCCTGCCTGATCCACTGATATTCGGCTTCGTTTTTCCTGTCTGTTCCGTCTTCGTCATTCCGGCAGCAGTGTGTATATGCTTATGCCCCACCCGCGGAAGTTCTGTCTTGTTGTGAAGTGCGTCACAAGCTATCGACGTAAGGACATCCAGGAAAGATAGGGGTGGATGAGTTGCTGTCATCGACTGACTGCAAAAAAAGAACTCGGCTCGGATTGGTGCATAGATAGGAAGCTCTAACGGGGTAATAGTACATATGGTGAGTGATGCTTTCGACGTTCGTGGTAGACCTCTAGATTGACCTTTTTCTCTTCTGCATGCGCCTTCTCAACTGCGGTAGCGTCTCAGCAGTCAGCAAAGATTGGCAGGTTTTCGGCTACCTACTCTACTTGGACAGTTGAAAGAGGGAAGCGTTCAAGCTTCCATGCGAAAAAACGTATACACGAGTTCTTTGCTTGCGTCGTCGTGTGCGTTGCCCCGCATCCCCTCGCAAAAGCAATCACTTGTAGTCTCTTTTGATATCGTTCGGGTGTCTCTAGTTTCTCAATTTTGAATCAAGTGCCTCCCTACTCTATACTAATTGGATCTTGCTCACGCATGTGTGTTTTTTTTTGTCTTCAGCCCTAGGCAGGTGCGGTGCTCACTTCTGATTCTCTTGATACGGTTGCTGGACTTCGTCGTTATTTCCTGCTTCGTAAGTCTTCATACCATGGATGCGAGCCTTTTTCATCTTCCCTTTATTGAGAGCGAAGACAGCGTCACCTCCTCCATGCCCCAGGACGCCAAGCGACTTCACGCTGCCAGGTACGTAGTAACTGTAGTAGCTTTCCTTATTTTCTTCGGTCTATCTGTTGAGTGACTAACGGTTGCGTGTTCATCTGCTCCCCTGGTTTTGTCGAGTGGAGTACGTGCAAGCACTCCCGCGTATACTTGCTCAGAGCAGACACAGGTATAGGTTTTACCGGATGTGAGCTTATAGGAGGGGGCGCATATAGAGACCCGCTAACACCTAGTCCATATCTGATCAGACACCTGGGCTGGTCAGGATGAGGCCCGCTCCTTTCTCAGGGCTTCTGCTTCTTCATTGTTCTCTGTCCACCTTATGTATGCTTCTTTCATGTTCTAAAGTGTGTTTTGTCAACCTTGCGTTCTTGGGACACGGCAGGGAGACTAAGCGAAGGGACATGACGGTGACGCGTCAGGTGTCAGGTCTGTGTCAAAACTTGTATCTCGACAGCGGAATGCTGATGGTGGCGTATCCTGTTCGTGAAGCTTTTCTCTTTTCTTTTGTCAGCCGTTTGTGTCTCCTACTAATCGCACTCCTCTCCGCCTTGTTGGTCGCCATCGTGGCTTTGAAACGCAAGCGCGATGCGGCGGAGTCCCAGTCGCTTCGAGCCCTCCTCGCATCTTCTCGAGCGGCGGCCGTGAGGGCCCAGCTGACCATAGAAGGAGGACGCAGGCCTTCTCCTGTCTCCGGCAGGGCTCAAAGCGTCACGATCGGGCGGACAGCTACAGTAACTCCGGCGAGTTAATCAAGACACGCAAACAGACAGCGGCCAGCCGTCGAGAGCTGAGTTGGCGTCGTGTCACTTTTGGGTTTCTGGTTGAATGAACGATAAGTCCGAAGGCTATTACTTCTTGGTTGGTTGCTTGCTGTCCTTCTTGGTCTGGACAGCGTCAATGAGCATCACTCTTCTTCCTAGACTGACTGTACCATAGACTCAGTGGGTCAGTATGTGAGTCGGCCTAGTGGGTTTCTTTGTCCAGGAGGGCCCCGCTCCGCTGGTGTGGTCCTCCAAGGTGTTTGGGGCTGTTCGGTAGAAAATGTACAGACGACCAGGAGGCGTTCAACCGAGCCGGAGTTGGTTGACAGGCATGGAGTACAGGGAATGATGCCTGCTGAGGAGAGTCTTGACGAGTTTCGCATCAGCATGGTTTACACGGGTGTCAAGGGATCGGGAGCGAGCGAAAGATACATGCATGGCTTTGTTCGTGTCTCTTTATTATGCGCGTAGTCTACCTGGTACTCGTGGTGGCACCATGCGATTCTATAAGACAGAGAAAGGCACTTTTTCAGGTAAAAGACACCAGGGATTCTCTTTTTTTGCTGGAAGGCCTATTACTCAGCGAGGAGCTGAGAGTTGTCTTTTTTTTTATACGCTGCGGCAACGACCGGTGAGGAGGAGGCTGGTGCTTCTGTCTTCAACTATCGAGCTCCTGACAGGAGCAATCCCTTAATGGCTTTCGCCAGGTTTCTATTGGACTTCGTAGTTTACAAGAAAGGAACCTGAATTCGCATGGAATGTTGCTGTTGGGGCCCAGCTTTCTTCAAATCCGCCGCTCCCGCAAGACCTGGTTGATGCCTGTCTACCGTTCGGCCTTAAAGCGAGTGTGTCAAGAGCAGTAGTCTCTGGTGTGCGTGCGGCGAAGTCTTATACGTTCTTGCGTGCCCGAGAAGACGCGCAGTTTGTAGAATCAGAAGTTACAGCTGCTTCCAGCTGCATATCCACTCTCGGGACAAGACTTGATGTCTAGAGCTCGGAGCTCAACGAACAGATTCTTCGCCGAGCTCCCTACAGGCGGGTGTACGTTTGTGTGAGTTCCGCCGCAGGTGTCTCAGGTCATGCGCGTCTGATTGTTGCTTCGGGTCGTGGAACTGCAACCATAATCGACACAGCGGAGAAATGTGCACGAGTATCTACTCCTAGTCCATATGATGTGGGCAAAGCAATGCAAACCACTCCACCTAGGAGAGACGCGTAACCCATAGTCAAGATCATAGATTGACCACCGAATACCGCTGGGTGCCCGGAAGCTTCCACGCACCCGTATCGCGGCCATAGCACCTAAGCGTCAACGGGGCAAAGGGTTCAGTGGGGACGGCCAGTGAAGGTAACGCCTGTTTTTCTACCAGAGGCGTGGACGGGCGAACGCATTCAAACAGACTTTCCTAACTGGGGCCGTGCAACCCAAGAAGCTGTGGACATCCCTACCTTCGTTTGTAATCAGTCTTGCCAGCGTGGACTTTGAAGGCACGATACAACAAGCGGGATTGTCGGATGCCCTCCCACGTTGCTCTCAGAATACGTGAACAGGACCCGCGCCAACTGCCCTGCTACGGCAGACTTGCACCGGGGGTCACATGTAAAAAGCACGGAAGGCGGTCAGGAACTTCTCGTTACTGACGTCTGGCATCATTTCACGCAAAAGCGGGCAAGTTGAGAAACATCGGGGGCACAGTTGGCTCCCACGACTACAGGCTTGTCCCTCTGGTTCTTCCGCTACCGTCGCAGGCGTGGGGCAGCCTGACTTGAAGAGTTCGCCGCGGCAGCTGGGCGCCGTTTTCCCGGAGATTGGCATTCAGCATAGACGTACCTGAAAACGTGATTCGCAAAATACCTTCCTTTAGGCCCCTGTCGCCTGGGTAGCAAATACGAAGGTACCTTTATATATATAGGGGGGTCAGGAGTGGGCGGCGCTGTACGCCCCGTGAATCCTACTGGAAGCTTCCAGCGAGAAGCTCTCTACTAGTGTTGAAAAGCCAATGATTTTAGCTAGATTTGCATCCCCCCCCTCAATTAGTCAGGTTTTCGTCCCCTAGCTAAAGGATCGGGGCCGTTGCGAGAAAGAAGACACACTCCACCGTGCAGACAACAGGGTTTGCAAACTTGACGGGTTGTCCGCAAAGCTGCTTTACGCGAGTCAAGACCCATCCGAATCTATGACCGTAACACTCACTTTCCCTACCCCTCTCGAGCCTTTGTCCTTTCCAAAAGTACTGACTACTAGCATAACTCCCTTCTATTTTTCGGACTGACTTTTCTCGGTCCCCTTCAATGGATCCAATTCGCCGGAGCCTACGGATTTCTTGCCATAGTCCCAAGCTGCCCGCTTGGCGGCTGCCCTCGGTGGTGAGTCACTCGCCACGCAGCTCTGCGCTGGTCGGTCGCGAGCTGGAATCACCGCTGACTTTCTGATTTTGCGTCGGTTTCTTTCTGACCGGTACCCCCTACACTTCAGTTGGGATCCGCCAGCAACGTTCAGCGCTGCTGTTCACGTCAGCTTGGTGTTTTCTTCCCTTTAACGGGCTGGCGCCTCTTCTGTCACATCACAACCAGGAGACCGTCCCAAGCTTTTTTCGGGGCGTGTCGCCCCGTGAGTGTGTAGCGGCTCTCTCCGCCACTTTTTCTTTCCATGCGTGTTAACTGTCCGTTTAGAAAGAAGACGATTCGATGGTCTAGACAAATCCCTGCTTGTCTTTTTTTTTTGCGGGCAGTGGGCAGGGGCTCTAGGGGGCCCTGTGTGTGTTCGCCGGCAAGCCAAAGCAGACGACAGTTCAGTAGTCCGGTAGGTAGCCGGTCATTCCATGTTTGTAGGAGTTGCGAAGTGATGCCTTGCAGTTAATGCGGGCAGGCCGGCTGCGCCGACCTGTTGGAACGTGTGTCCGGTCCAAGGCTGCCGCACATTCCCTTTGTAACCTAACAACGGCATTCTCTCTTCTCGAATAGGTTTTTTTGTACTAGTGCTTCGCTCTTCCTCTCCCCATCACCGTTGTCCGTCCCAGAGTGCCGCGGGATCAACATGCCCACTGCCGCTGAGTTTCGTCCTCCCCAGTTGAACCCTGGGGAGGGTCTTCGTTCTGGCTTCGCGCGCGTCCAGAGAGGTGTTCTGGGATCAGCAGAGGACCTAGATTGTCGGCTCGTCAGGCAGGAACTTGTCGCTGAGAAGGAAAAGGCTCGGTTTCGTCCAGCAGTGGCTGCCAAACACTCGGGGAGACGGGGAAGAAGTCGCATGGAGGGCCAGCCGTCTCCTCCTCGCTTCTACGCCCCTCCTTTCTCTCGTGCTGAAGAAGATGAGGTGGCAGGCGATGGGCAGTTCCGACCGAAAAGAGCTGGGAAAGCCCTGAAGTATATCGGGTGTCCTCCTGCCGATCCTCGGTTGAGGTCCAAGAAGACATGCGTTGGTTTGGAGGAAAAGATGAACGCCACAGGCTACACAGTCTCTGTCAATTGGGATCCGTATGCAGGCTATCACGCCCACGCCGTGCCTCCTGAGGTCGATGCTATGCACGCAGAGGAGGTCCTCACGTGCGTGGACCCACCTGAAATCTCTCCGGACATAACCTGTTCCAACATCACGGAAGGAGAGCAGTCGCTTCAAGTATCCTCAAGGCCGAATCCCGAAGGATCCCGACTCAAAGATTCTGCGGGCTTCTCACGGCGTCCCCGGAGTGTTTCCGCACATTGTGGTCTGACACGTCATTGCATTCCCGTGTATCAGTTTGCGCCAACCCTCTGTACGAAATCCCGAGAGATCATCGATACTTACCGAGAGCACCGGGTTGCTTCTCTTTGGGCAGGCCTTGATTTGACGAATGAGGGTGTAGTGGATTTCTTTCAGCTCCCACGGAGAAGCGCTTCAGCACAAAATGAGTTTTTTGAACGTACCTCCAGCTCTGGAAACGCAGATGATCCACGCCGATCCATGATGACTCGTATCGAAGAAAGGTTTGTGCGGGCATGCATACCCCACCTTATTGCAGGAGCTGTCAGTCGATCAACTGCCCGAGTCCTTAAGGATGGAGGGACGCTCGGCCCTCGTTTCGATCCTTCACTTCGTCTCTATTCTTCTGGTCCGGCGGGCACAGCGGGTGGGGCAGATGGAAACGTTCACCCTGTTGTCACCGTTGCTACAGAGCCCCCAGTCTATCCGTATCCCCGACCTGTCGATCCTATGAGGGTGGACTTGTTGCCTGACGCCGAGGCGGAGGCAGCCCGAGCAGCTAGGGAGACCGCTGAAGCTGTGCGCGCATGCAGACGTCTTGCTAAGGAGCATAATCAGGTTGTCATGTTGAACGTGGACGAGAGTGTGGAAGGAGGAGCAGAGGCCTCGGCCCAACCGATGTTGTTCGTGCCAAGGAGGAAATTCATTGAGGCCGCCTTGCGACTACTTTCGCAAGAATTTGGGAATAGCGGAGTTGATGCTTTTCGAGACCAGATCATGTATGAGTGCCGTCGATTCGTAGAGAAAGTGAACCCAGAAGATGCCAAGAAGCTCTTCAAGCCGCACATTCTCGAGTATTCTCGCAAGCTAGATGCTCGCAGAAGAAAGAAGGAGCGTGAAGGGCACGACGATGGCATTGGAGGTCGGCAGACAACAGATAGAGGGCTCTACCACGATGCGACAGATTCTTCCGCTTTCTTTGGTGCGTTGTACGAGGCGAAGATGAAGTTCCCACGTGTAGGCTTGAGGCGGGTAGAAAACCGATTTGATGAGCAAATCGACCACTACCTGAGAAAGAAACAACAACTCCAGCATTTGAAACAGTGTCTCTCAGACATGCGTGAGGGAGAATTTTGCACTTTTCATCCGGAGATCACACCCCTGCCAAAGTATCTTCGAGACCGCCAGAAACCAATCTATGACCAGCCCCCACCGAATGACCCTATGACCATTCTCAAGCAGTTTTGCAGGCACTACACTGAGGACAGGAACTATGCTCAGCTAGTCGAAACGATTAAGGAGTGTACGTTCCAACCTAATATAGAGAAGTTCATTGCCAAGGAGAAACGGAGGAAAGGTACGGCTTCTACACAGAAGCGGGGCGAAAGCAACCCTGATGGTTCAGGTAAGAAACGCGAAAAAGAGCCCGGGACCGACAGGAAAGGCGAAAGAGAACGCGTGAACCGGGTCTTCGGGGCCACGGACGATGATGCGAAAGAGAGTGCGAAACGGGTGGACAGACTCTTCGACACTCTTGATGAGCCCTTCGACTACATATTCGACGCAGATATACGGCAGTGGCTGACTACGGATGCCGACAAGTATTGCCCGGCTGATGGAGAACAGGTACTGTTGGTAGGAAACGAAAGCTCCATGGCATTTCTTTTAGACGCAGTGTTCTCCTCCGGTTGCAGAAGTCTCTGTTTTTTCGCTTGTTTTCTTACCCGTATCGGTATGTGCCAGCAGCGGTTCTTCGCTGACAACCCAGGAGGCCCGTAGACTCATGTTCGTAGGTTGAAGCAGAGGCTGCGTGAAATCTGTTCCCGGGTGACGACGCCAGCAAGGTTGGTGTGCAGGGTTGGTTTGTTAGGTCATTGCAGTCACCCAACGAAACATCGTTCAGCCCTGGATGTGCAGAAGTCCGAGATTTCTGTTCGATACAGACACCGCAGAGAGGACCCTGAGGAGGGTTGGTGAAATCTCAGGCTGCCGTCTTCCAGTTTTCTTGAAGTTCTCTGAGATGAACATGCAGTATAGTACTCCTCAGCAGCACGGTACACCTTCCGTTCACAAAGAAGTTACAGGTGCATCTGCTCAGCGGTGTCTCTTCTGCAGTCCGACCACAACTGCAGGGACTGTATCTTCTGTACGTACGATTTTTCTATCAAGCCTTCCGCTGACTAGGGGACGATGTGTAGATACAATGCTCATGTATAGATTTGGTTAAACAGCGTCTGCTAGGGAGACTACTCTTGATCTTCAATAAACTTATTCCTCTGTCAATTTGCAGACGGACACCAAAGGCAGAAAGCCCCCTGGATGGAAACGCTGGGAAGCCGAGGGAAGAGAGCCGCAATACCGCGGACCTCGCAAAGATCGAGTCGAGGAGAAAATTCTCTCCTGTGAGGGTACCGAGCTTGTAGTGGAGACCAAAGATCAGGCTGAACGAACGCCATCGCCCGTGAAGAAACCGAAGCGGAGGACTACTCCTTACAACGAGTGAGCAAACATGGAAGAACCCAGGTTAGCTTCCTAGGCGTCCTCGGGCATTCTGTACAGCCACGTTCTGGTCTGTCGTTTTCCGGGCACTTCCGGTCGTGTACACGTTGATGGGTCGCTCGTGGAGTCGGCGGCGCCATGCTGATAGACTAGTCCAAAGCTTTGTCTCGAGAAGTGGCGGATGAGTGAGCGAGTGGATCGAACCTGAGAGGGTGATACAGGGCAGTCCTTGGCTTTTCGGCTAGAGCACTGGATTGTCCTGCCAGGTCAGTCTATATGTTGTCCTCCTTGTTTTTTGCTGTCCCTCTGACTTCGTATTGCCGCTTGTCGTTTCTTCATCTCATTTTCTTAGTTTCTCGAGCTTTGCAGCACTTAAACAGAATGTGGCGTAGTCCTGGAAAGTACAGAACTCCTGGCTCTTCGTAGCGGTGTTTTAAGGAAGTCGTGGTTCTCGGGGTCTGCTGTACGTGGCTGCTAGATAAGTGGGACAGGTCAGTCATAGCGACTGTCGTGAGCGTACCAGTACTGACATAGAGGGACCTTGAGTATTTCGTGTGCATGTTCGTCTGTGATACGCGTAGCTCACTGCTCTCCCTTTTTGTTTTGCAACTTCACAGGTGGGTAGACAGCTTGCGAGGTGGGTATCTCCCGAACACAATGGAGTTCCACATGGGACCCTCAGAAAAGGGTGACAAGGAGAAGCTGGAACGATATGGCATGCGCGACTGGAGCCGTTATATCCGGCTAAAGCACCGGGAGGTCGAGACGCGCGTAGTGCCTAACGATGAAATCATTGACGCCATTTGCGAGTCCGAACTTCCGTCAGCTGGTAAGACGCTACCCTCGAAAGTTGTGTTAGAGTTTTCTAAATGACAGTGAGCAGCCCCCCGATCCCTGCCTGGGTAGCGACTTCAGGTAGGGAGTAAGATGGGCCAGGGGTCAGCGGCAGCACCGAGCTGTGGTATGATAGCGTGACGGGTTGAGCTTCCCACAGGACACGTGACGTTCGACTTGCTCCCTTTCTTGCTGTACAGACGCTCCGCCCCCCACGGTTTGGGTGCATCGCCGTCGGTGGCAACCTCCACTGGAACGAGGCCCAAGTGCTTCTACGCACACTGAAGCGAACCTGCATACGGGGGAAGAACCCCAAGAAGGCAGGCTGTATCCCGCGAGCGGGAAGCCTGCTGGTCTGACTAGACAGCAAGCAAAGGCGTACCGGGATCCCTTCCCACCTGTGGCTGATGCGACAACGTTCCTCGTTCCAACTCCGATGAAAGTTGACAAACTGAGACAGAAGTACCGCCTGTACATGCAACTAAGGAACGGCATTGACAGCGGCGAAGTTCGAATGCCTCCACGAGTTAGAGCGCTCAAGAAGGATGTCCTCAAGGACTTGGAAGAGCAAGTGAAGAGAGAACCTCCGGCGATCGTGCTGGCTGAAATGCGCAGACAGCCTTCGCTAACGAGTACTGCTGAAACCGACGGGTCCGGAGTCGACCGCGACGCAACCGAGGACTAACGGGGAGTACTTTTCGTGCTCTGCTCTGTTTCAGTATCTTTGGTGGACTCCGCCAGTCATCGCATGTGGCAGTCAGACTGAGGCCAAACTGCGTTTCGCATCGCCCGCGGCATTCCGGAGACAGTTGCGAATCCTGTTGTTTTCACCCTGACGGCGACAGCGGAGAGAAGACGGCGGTATCAATGAACGCAGAGTACGGGCAGGCACACAGCCGTGTCGAACCTGAAACTATTGGTGGCGCCGAGACAGACTTCAGGAAAGAACTCTCTTGAGAGACGCCCAGCGGGTCTGTGGCCTTTCGCCAGCGTGCCTGTGGTGTTGAATTTGACCTTGGGTCGCGGTGGTTTAGCCCATGGCAGGTGTAGTAATCGACCCTTGCGAAACAACCGCTTTGTCTGTTTCCAAGCATGCCCGGATGGGCGCAGGGGGCAGAAAACGGTCTGCAATGGGGCTTCGGCTGGAAGCGGAACTAACATTTCCCGTCAAGGCTGTCTGCACAGTTGGTGGCCAAGATTTTGACCTTAGCCGTCAAGGAAGCGTCCGACCAGGAAAACGCAAATCAGCACATGGGTCGAGAAAGATGTTGTGGTGGCTAGCATATGTCGTGCAGGTGCAACAGATCTCTAAGCATTTCACATCTGACACCACGGTCAAATTATTGTCACCAGTGAGCATGAAAATCTGCGGGGTAGCGCCTGACAGGGTAAGTGGACTGTCTACGCTTAAGGACTTAGTTCCCTCCGTCTAGGAGTAAAGTAGTAACTCCAAGGCGTGCCACAGTCTCCCCGCTAGGAGAGCCCCCGGCATCTGCGACAGGAGCTAGTGAACATGTCGGGGAGCCTGGCAGACTCTTAAAGCAGCAGCCTCCCAAGGTAAGAGTGTCTGCCGGTTCGTCGAAATTCTTAGTGTTCCCTCCGGTTCGAGCAGTGCGTTATAATCACCCCAAGGATCCCGCACGTGGGAAAGGCCTGCAGAGAAAAAGCTTCAAGTCCAGTCTGGCGTTTTCGCCAGGCGGAAAGAGCAAGTCGGCAGCTAGTAGGCCCGCGCATACGCCATATCTGTGGCCTCTACTAGTCAGGATCGCGAACGGGAAAGAAGATCTTATAGAAACCGGCGCTTTTTTGCACCGTCCAGCGCCAGAGTGGGTGACAGGGGCGTTTGGCAGCCGTGCAAGAGAAACTGACAAAACCATGACTAAGTACTTACGTACCGGATCCCACCAAGTAATAGAGTAGAGACACAGCGGCAGTAAGCAGGGTGTTAGGAGACGTAGTCACGCAGCGGCTACTCAGGAGAAGCTTCACACCGAGAAGAGCACGGCCTGAGTTTGACAGAGCGACCCTCTGGTAGCAAGACCGAACCCACAGCACCAGTACGCTCTGGCGTCCTGCGACAGGACCTGATCCCGTTTGGAGAGAGCGGACTACAGGAAGACAATCTTTTAGAACTGACGCGCCAATCTGTAAACGTAATGCATCAGCAAGTCGCAAAAGGCTGTGCTTCAGCAGATTGGGGCAACTTCATATACTCATAGTTATACCTATCTGCGGGCCGTGAGAGGAATTCATGGCGGAGCCAGCAGGGCACCGCGTCTGCTCGGCGGTTTTCTGCGAGAAAGTCGCCAGATCTGCGACCCTGCACAGACACGACGACTCTTCACAAACGGACGGCTGCTACCCGGGTCAAGGCTCTGTTGCTGGACGGACACAGTGCGTCCTGATTCCTCACTAGGTGGCTCGAAACTGAAACACTGTCTTGTTCAGATTCCCTCTCTCCGACTTCAGACGTCAGGAGTCGCTTTCGCGCTTGCAACGCCACTCCACAACCGAGCAATACAGCGACGGAAGAAACTGACGAATCTCACTCTCCGGACCGAGGGAGTCACGGGCGCGGGCTGACAGAAGGCAGGCGCCGCGTAGTCGCGGGGACGCCTGTCTCCACCAAAAGCTTCAACTGTGAACGCCGCCCTTACCTCGGCTGAATCTCGGTGACAAGGAAGTCAAGAGGTCGGAGCGAAAGAAGCCAGCGCTGTCAACAGAGGTTGACCGCTGGACGGGGGACCGGACATCTGGCGACAGCGCTGTCGCTGGTCGGTGATGACTAGATTTCTGACAGCTTGCGTCCAGACGCCGCCCTGCTGCAGGGATGTCTCTGGGACAATGCCGGTCTTCAAAACACGTGCTCGAGAGAATGTCACTGAAGCGAGGGGAACCCTGCAGAACGACAACGGAGTCTGGGACAGGCTACGTGGACTTAGCAGTACACGACAGGCGGTCGGAGGCTCGCCGCAGATCTGGTTCTCTTTCAGGGCCCCAGCATCGGCTGTCAGCAGGTGTCAGCTGAGTGGCCAGATGACTCCTGAGGACCCAAGGGGTCATGCTCCCCAGAAGAATCGCTTCCTGCCGCTCTCTGCGGGTCGCCCGTCCAGAGACCGGGACAACAGTACACAACCTATACCAGCTCGCGGGCTGGCGCGGACTTTCCGATCTCTAAACTCACAGGAGCCCTGCGACCTCTGTCGAAGTCGGCGGCAGTATCAAGGCCGTTACTTGTCAGATGGGATAAGAAGTTCCTTCGCTCTGGAAAAGTCAGGTCGCGTGTCAAGTGAGCCAAGAAATCCTGGGTGTCATCCTGCCTCTCTTGGTCCCGGGCCAGCTTTGATCTGCTCATGGCATTTCAAGTTGCAAAGTGTGCCGGCCATTTTAACACCCTCAGAAGCAGAGTAAATGAGCTGCTATCTCCCCAAGAATTCGATGGTTGTCCATAAGATGTCACCTATACCCTTCCTCCGCCAGAGCACCGCGAAGGCTGTGTCCTTTAAAGAACACGGCCTTGCTGACCTGTGTAGACATGTCTCCTCTACCTGAAACGAAGAACTTCCCGATCCATTGCGAGCAAGAGTCGACTCTCAACGAGAACATCGTAGCGGGTGAGGAGTCGACGCTAAAACAGCCCTGAGCTGAGGAACGTCGAGAGAGGCGGACGGGCATTGCACTCGTGCGGTAGCGAAGGCTGTGTTTTCGTTGTGGCAACCACTCGGTCTTGTTCGAGGCCAGACAGTCTTATGGTGTGTTGCCGGCTCCACTTACCGCAGAAACTGAAGCTCCGCCTGATACTCTCGCCGCAGGTCTTCCATCTCGGCCATCAACCGCGCTTCTTTCTGTGCCGCTTCAGCGGTTAGCTGCTCGGTCCTGCAGACAAGCAGTCACCTGCTGTGATAGAGTGAAAAGGTTTCCCGGATGTCTCGAACGTGGCGGAAAAGTACTTTGAGCTGGTGTGGTACGGAGGCCGAGAGGCCGTGTGAATTCTGGAATTACAGTAGCTCACGCTGGAAACAGTCTGCGCGTAAGTCAAAGTGCCGGACATTAGATAGAACGACTGTACCTCAGCCTCATCTCATTTCTGTGGTCGGCATCGCGGTTCTGCAGCTCAGCCTGGTGCTTCAATTCCAGCTCTTGGAGTTCCGTTTCAAAACTTCTTGCCGATTGCCTCAAGAAATTCTCCGAGTTGGCTTTGTTTGCATCCAACAGAACTTGGCACTCCTTCTGAAAGTTGAAAGAGGACAAACAGGGTGTCTCCC
>NW_027153301.1:49363-57279 GCF_002600585.1 Cystoisospora suis
ATAGATACATAGACAGATAGATTCGCTGCATGAAGCGACTTTCTGTTTCGCCTCTGCACTGTGGGAGTACTGTCGGTGACTCCACAAAGAAGCATCTTCTCAAAGCGTTCTGTTGGTTCCGCCGGCCGCTGCTACCCGAAGAAGTAGGCTACCCGACTATGTTAACCTCTCTCAGCTCTCTTGCACCGAAGAGGGATGCGCCTACCTTAGTATTAAAACACTTTTTCTCCAGCTGCTCCGCCTCGAGGTAAAGCTCCTCGTTCTTCTTCTTCTCGTCCTTGAGAGCTTCCTGACAGGTAGCGAGCTGCACCTCCAGTCGACTGTTTTCTGAGCGAAATACACACACAAGTCACCAACAAAGAGAGCTGGGACGGTCACAAGTTGCGAAAGACGAGTGCTTTAGTCTGTCTCTCGGTGACGTCACTGCACATAGCCCCCCGCTGCGGCGGGCACTCCAGTCCAAGCTGGACTCGACACGGTCGTTCGTAGGCCATGGTTTGTACAGGGCCAGACCGGAGCACTTCTGACTTCATTCATGCCAATGAAGAGGCGTCCTTGAGGCGACGTCTTCGGGAGCTGTGCTTGCCCGGTACCGGCATCCGGCGGTGAGGTACGCCTGTCTTGAGAGAATGAGAGGCGCTGTGCTTTTGGAGATAGTTTTTTCGAGTGAGGCCCACCCCACGACGAGAGCTCACCAGTACAAAGCTCAGCGATCTTCCTTTCTGAGTCGGCAACACGATCTTCCAGCTCATCCTTCATGTTGCAGACGGAGGCAAGCTCCCGATCGCGTGCAGTCAGCTTCAAAGCTGTTTCCGATTCCGCCCGAGAAAGAGCCGCGAATTCGTGCTCGCAGGCAGACAGGCGCTTGCTGAGTGACTCTTTCTCCTTGACCACATCTTTGAGCTCCTTGGTCACGTCTTGGAGTCTCTGCTCAGTAGCGTGTAGCGTCGCTTCAATCTCAGCCTTCGCAGCCGAATTCATGCATAACTGCTGGTCCCGTCCCAGGAGTTTCTCGTTCGCTACAGTGAGCGCCAGGTCCAAATCTGCCACCTCCCTCTCTTTGGCTCTAATTGACTCTTCTAAAAAAGACCGCGTCTGCCTCTGGGCGACCGCCTCCTGCTCGTAGGAGCAAAGTCTCTCCTCAAGTTGTCGTCTTTCCCTGAGGTATGGACCGAAGGAGAGAAGCCAAGGACACTTGGATTGGCAAAGGAAACGAACGGCAATGCTTGAGTGTGGGTTCTGCACACGCTAAGCCTCGCTGACAGGGGCGAAGACTGCGGCCAAGTTGATCTCCCGTCTCCTCCAGCCAGACAACATGTCATGCAAACCGGACGGCTGCTTCCTGGCTACTTACCTGTGAGCGCTCTCTAGCTTCTCCTCGGCACTGTATCAGGAACAAACAGGTCGAGATCAAGTACAGCGATTTCCTGTTCTTGTCGCAGCCCCACGGGCGAAGCAGTCTGCGTGGAGGGGTCACTCGGGAAGGCGCTTCCCCACGACACCCACGCACTTCGCTAGTCCGGACACCGGCTTCCAGGTTGACGCGACACGAAGAATCACTGCGTCACCCCGTCTGTCCCTTTGGCGTGTCCGTCCCTACTGAAAACCCGTCAAGGCCCAGCCCGAGGTCTGGCCGCTTCACCTGCTTTGCTGGGACGGACTGGGTAACGGGCGAGTTCCCGTTGGCAAATCTTGAAAGCAGGTACAGAAATGCGTGCTACAGGGTGTCTTATATGTGCGCAAGTCTGTTTTAGGGACGTTTGACGCACAGCTGCTCAATCCTCAAGGAAGCTTGCCCGCAGAGCTCCTCGATTCCATCAGCCAGTAGTCCTTGAACACGACGAACTGTTTCAGCTGTCATTCTCCGAGAAACACACACGTCAGCTTGGGCTCCCTCTTGTATCGGCAGCTGCTGCACTACGCAAGTCCAGATTGCCTTCAGATTGTCCTTGTACACTCCGGCCTCCTCTGTTCGCTGCGAGAAGCGGTGTGGAAGCAGGAAAATGTAGCGGAGCTTTGGAAGGCCCGCAGACGAGTGAACTCCCGGACAAAAGGCGCTGTCCCGAGGTCTTCATTGATTGTTGAGAGTCAGTATGTAACCCCCCGGCGTCCGATCTACCGGTCGAATGACTTACAGCAGCAATTTCTTCACGCAGGAAACCTATATCATTCGTACGCTCTCTTATCTGCTGATTCTGCATCAGAAGATCTTTCTCCAGCTCCTGGTTGCGTTTCTCTAAAGTCTCGCAGTTCCCGAGAAGAGTCTTGGTCTTCTGTTCCAGAATTGCAATCTCGGTCTCCAACCGATCACGATCCTCCCTTAGGGCGTTAGCCTCTGCTGTCAGACTTTGTGCTTGCACTTTCTGAGTGCTGATTGTGCGCTCCAGAACCATAGTCCGCTGGCGCAACACTGCGGCCTCCCGCGCTTTTTCTGTGCAATCCTGAAGTGCAAAGAGACCCCAGTGTATACTGTCTGACGGAGGTCGCCCACACACGACCTAACGGAGTGCACCCAGAAGAACTCAGCAGCTGAATGTGAACACCTGGTCGCGGCCTATGGGACGGCTGTCCATCTGGACCTCGGGTGCTCTACACCAGACACCAAGCTGAAATTCCGACACGCAAGTCCAGTGCAAAACACGGTCGCCACATGCCCGCAGCACCTGGGACTAACCCCCCCCGGTCATACTCGCGGAACGGCCAAACAACATCCCTCGCGGTTGGGTCCCAGAGTAAACCGACCAGTAGCTTGCATTTTACATTTTGGAGAGAATCCTTGAGCTTTTCAATGCTCCGCGTGGACTCCTCCAGTTTCGTCGCAAGCAGCTTGCATTGCTTGACAAGGCCCCTATTTTGGTTAGTCAGGGTGAGTATCATCGCTTGCATACGTTGGGCTTCAGCAGTCCACTTCCTTCTTTGGGCGTCCGACGCCTTAGCATGCTCGCGACGGATATCCTCACTGAAGCACACCCGGGGACCGTGCAGTTCTTTTGTATTTCCGGTCAGTACGCCCCTCTTCACTGAGCCCAGTCCCAGTGTGTAAGCATTCACACTTCCTCTCCTCGGCGTGCTGTTGCCCAAGCTCTGTACAGAATTCCCGTTCGCTCTACCTGGTGTCAGCACCGTGACTCTTCTGAAGGTGCCCGCTCCAGGCGCAGCAACATGAATGCGGAAACGCAAGAAAACCCTCGACTGAGTAGCAGCGATCACGGCGATATTTCTAAGGTGAGGTTGTTGCTAGTATCCATTGCCTTGGCTCCGATGTTTTGCTCGCCTAGCAGCCGTCAAGGGCCAGCCGCACCTGGCTTTTGTCGGGTGACAGGCGGCACGTGCAGTACTGGGACCTGCAATTTGCTAGGCTCACGCCGGCGCATCAGCGTCACTGACCTGACCTCCTCGAGTTTCCGAGCAAATTCTAGCTCCTTCTGCTCTTCCATTTCTCTCAGCTTCGTCTTGAGCTGCCGCTGAAAATCTTCCTGCATCCTGTCTATCTTCATTCGGTGGTCGGAAGCTATTTCTTCGATCCGGCGTTTGAGCTGACCGAGAGATGCTCTTAAGTCTTCAATCATACGGTCTTTCTCCTCAGATTCCTCGAAAAGGGAAAGCGCAGGCACCAGAATCCCAAGCACCTTTCCAGCATCTCTTCAGGTGCCGACTAGACTTGATGTGCCCCTCTCGAAGTGCGTGGCGCGGGCTCTTAGCCCATCCGTGTAAGACCATTTCGTACATTTCCAATCCTAAGTGCTTTCCAACACTAAATGCATGTTACTAGCACTAAGCTGCAGAGGGATTCAAGCGTATGAGTGCTGCGGCGGCTTCATTCGTCTGTACAGTCGATACCTCTTGGGATGCGTCAAGGAGGTGCTGTTTTTTTTCGATGATATCCCGAGCTCTATGCAAGTCCTGGTTCTTCACTTCGAGCTCGTGGTCGCGGTGCTGCAGCTCGGCGTCGTGGTCTCGTTTCTGCTGCTCCAGTAGCTTTTTCAGATGCAGAACTTCTTTCTCGTTCACCTCCGCGTTATAGCGGGCGGTCTCGAGGTCCTGCTTGAGTCTCCCAGTTTGCTGGTCGGATTGGTTCCGCTGCTGCTCAAGCATCTTTCTGAGGTGCATAATTTCGCTGTCTTTCATCTCTCCAGCAGACCGAGCAGCGTCTAGGTCCTTGGTGCGCTGGTGAACTAGAACCTCGAGTTGTTCTGTCTGGTGTTCGGCAGTTTTGCGTAGCTGTGCCAGCTCAGCCTCCTTTAGTTCTAGATCTGCCCGCAAGTTGTCGGACTCCTGGGCCTGCTTCTCAACCTGTGTCTCAAGCATTCCTATGTCTTTCTTCATTTGTTGGAGTTCTGTAGTTCTCAGCTCGCATTCAGCTTGAGAACACCTAGCTTCCTGGGCTGCCTGACGGAGGTGCACATCCATGTGGGCCTTCTCCTGCTCAGCCGCTGAGCGGACCTGCTGAAGCTCGCAGTCTTTGACTCCTGCTTGACAGCGGAGCTCCTCTATCTCTCTCGTTCTTTCTTGGAGATGCTCGTCAAGCTGTTCGTTCCGCTTCCGGGCGAGTCGTAGCTCGCAGACCAACTTCTGGCGTTGCTCTCTATACTGGTTTATTCGGATCTGTGGTTACGCAGAATATAGCGCACTTCTTTCTGTGTCTGACGCCAGGAGAATATCCAGAGGGAGAGGAGGAATAGAGGATACTCTGGAGTTCTGGGACACGCGCGCAAGAGAACGCCAGGCTAAGAAGACGTGGAACCGCTGCAAGCTGGAGCAGAAGAATTTAGGGAATACACTGGTCCGTACGTACCGTCGCCATCCGCATGCGTCTATCCATCATCTGCACCAGCTCCTGGTGTTTCTTTGCCTCGTCATCGATATATCTCTCTAGCCGTTGCTGTAGTTCTTGGCTTCGGACCTGGATGGCAATCTTCCTTCTTTCAACTTCTTCTAAGCACGTTTGTGTGTCTGTGAGTTGGCACTTCAATTCAGAAGCGTGAGCTTCGAGCGAAGCCTCCTTCTGACTGACTTTCAGGAGATCTTGTTTACACATGCTTGAGTCCTCAAGAGCCTGTTCGTACCTGTAGCAGTGAATTGACACCCAACAACACGTCTGCTCGGAGGCGGCGACACTTCCCGCTTCAACTACAGCCTGGCCCGCACCGCGCCTGGCTTGCAGAGACTCTGCAGAATCGGAGAGTTCCCAAGGACTCTGTCCGGCTGCAGCATAGCAGGCTGTGTCCGGGGGTCAAGCAGTTGCGGCGCCTGCAACCGGCACTTCAAATTTTCACTGTATTCGCAAGTAAGGCAGTCCCGTGTATGAATCCGGTGCCCTCAGGGCAGAGTGCTTTACGGTACTTCGCTGCCGCACCGCTTCTTATAGTCCGAGCAGTCCTTTGTGAGACCAGCGATCTGGGCTGCCTGCTCCGCGCACGTAGCTTGGAGTTCGCGGAGCTCGTGCAACACCGCGCGTAATCCGACGTTGTTGCTTCCCATTATCTGCTCGATTTGCTTGTTCAGTTGGACGTCTTTCTGCTCGAGCTCGCGGCGCAGGGCTTCCTCGCTTGCCTCGAGGCAAGCCACTCGGCGTATGTACCCATTGATTTCTCTCTCTTTGTAACGGAGCAACGCGTCCTCGATTATATCTTTCATCCTTTGCTCGGCCAGCCTTCCATAGCCTGGCGTTGCCTCTAGAGCCCCTGAAGAATTGCGGACAGACGTAAGAAACTCGACTGCGACTCCTGAGAATATCTACAAAACGTAGAAAGCCGGGACCGTGTGTTCTACCAACGGCCATCTTTCGCTTCGGTGGTCCGGGCACCTGAGGAAGTTCCTAATTTCCTTCTCGCCCCTCCAATGCGAGAAGCTCACGGGCACGTACACACGCAGTCGGGTGGTGTTTGCGCGAGCGTGAGAAGCCCCGAGAGTTTGTCAGCAGAAACTCAACTGCAAGGCTGCGATTGCCAAGAAACTTGTAACACCTAAAGAAAATCGTGGTGTACCTCTTTGCTGAGTTCACGGGTCGCACTGGATCCAGGACATTCAGGGCGAAGCGCCGCAGAATCGACTTACTGAGCGCTTCGTCCTTAAGTACGTCTTCGCAGACAGAGGCGACCTTGGCAGCTAGCCCCTTGAACCTTTCATCTGTCAACCGCTGAATGGTCTGAAGGTGATCCTATTTTCAGAGATGATGAACAAACATGGCGCAGACCGCTTCACGAGCTACTTGGGCAGTCCGGGGCAACCTTCCACTAGCGCTGCGGTTGGTGAGGTTGCTACGTACAGACTACGCCAGTGGTGGGCAAATGGGTCGAGGAAGACAAAGCTTCGTGGCTACTGCAGGAATCCAACCACAGCATCAGTATTACTGCTTCTCGTAGACAAGTGCATGACGAAAATGCTTTCGGGGGGGTATACTACGCTTTCAGGCCGTTGAGAATCTCTCGACCGGCATTTGCGGTGTGCAGTCGACCGCTGTTCTGACAGGCGTCCTTAGTGGTTCTCACGCTGTGCTGCTCCTGCGCAGCGGCCGCGGCGGCTGCCGCAGCGCCTGCAAACTGTTGGGAACATTTTGTCAGGCCTGCTGGACACCTTAATGTTCTGCTTGATGAGCTGCACACGTAGCCCTGGGCAAACAGAAAAGGCCAGGTGTCAATAGACCGTAGCTGTGTGCCTCAGATTCTCAGAAGTGAAACAGTGAGCAGATGCAGTGCCCAATGCGCGTTCGCAGACCTCAGGGCACCGGATCGGGAACATATCTTTTAGGCGCCCCGAGAGCTTCAGTAAATCCCACCATCAGCTGTTCGGAGCGCTGGCAGGCTGCACTCTCAACCCCAGCTACCGGCGCCATCTGCGATTGTAAGGCCGTCAGTGCCGGGAAAATTCTGTGTCGCTGTGGTCCTGTGCACTGTGGCGTACTCTGTTCTGCGATGGTGCCGTTGCTCCTCCGCGTCACTCTGTGATGTGATTCATTCAAGAATCCGTGTTTGTGTGTGTTAGGGAAAAGTGTCCAGTTGGCTGAAGTCCCTATCCTACCCCACAGATGGAGTGTAGGTCCTCGGGACTGGCACTCCTCAGCATCGTCCTCTGTCAACGGCGAGGAAATGGCCGTCCTCTTCTGCGATGCTGTTAGGAGTCATCGGCAGCGCCTCATGCTGGCACATCGGGAGGCCGGCACTTGGTCTCCTGGCAGCTCTGTCCAGTCCGTCGTTGAAGCCCTCGGCCATGGATGGATGTGTCAAGCAGCCGGCCGAATTTTCGGGAACAAGTTCACTGAATCCCGGTAACTGGCAAACGCACGCGCTGGCTTTAGTAGAGCACGCGGAGACGACGCCAAAAGTAACATGACAGCAGCGTCCCTAGACTGGTCTGAAAGTGGGTAGCCGGGGTCACCAGGGTCCGAGTCCCGTCTCCAGCTTTCGGCGATGGCATAACCCCAGCCAATAGCGAGGGTGCAGTCCGGCGCCGAAAATCAAAGTGAAACGACGGTATGAGTGGGACAAGCCGGAGTCTACCACCTTTTTTTCGGAGAAGACGGGACTGATAAACAGAGTCAGTCCGGGGCAGGCAAAGTTCCAGACAGTATTTCAAGCAAGTTTTCACGGGTAATGAAGGCTTCTTTAGGCTTTAGGACCAGGCTTAGGAGCAAGCAGCTCGCTCTGGAAGAAGGAAGCGAAAATCACTTGCAGTACTAACTTGATCATGAGTCATAACTTGCCAGAACGGGGGATACAGCAAATTGCTTTGTAGATAGTACTTTACAAGCAGTTCCACTTCGAGGGATGCTTGTTCATTGTTTACTACACGTGGTACCGGAGAGCCGCGTCCTCAAGCGAGACTTCTCCGCTAGTGACGCCGTTGCTTGATGAGCTGTTCAGGCCGTCTAGGCAGAGGAAGCCAGCCGGCACATGCATGCCAGACGAAAAGTCGAA
>NW_027153302.1:0-135 GCF_002600585.1 Cystoisospora suis
AAGAAGAAGAAGAAAACAAGGAAAACTCTTCTTCGTGTTCCCCGGCTCTCTTACAACAGAGCAGAGAGATACAAGCAGATAGAGAGGACCATTCTTATCATGATGAAGAGAACAAGAGAGAAGAGGAAGAAGAAG
>NW_027153302.1:747-979 GCF_002600585.1 Cystoisospora suis
GGAGATGAAGAAAAGAAGATGGATTCTTATTCAGAAAGAATGACAACGAGAAAGGGATCGAAAGAGAAGGAGAAGGGAAATAAGAATAGAGATGTGAGTATGCTAGATAGTCTTCAGCCTTATGATCCTACAGTAAGTTGCATGCGAACAGCCAACAGAGAAGTTACTAAAAAAGCGACAGAGCCTTTGATTGATAAAGATGACGGTGCTGAAAGAGAAAGAAGAAAAGAGA